>NC_056747.1:135063845-135363845 GCF_019279795.1 Protopterus annectens
GTTGATGCCATGGTGGTGGCGGCGGCCACCAAGAAGGAAATGTCTGAGACTTCCTCGTCTCTTCATCCTCCTAACAGAGACTCCAGGATTATGCAAAAAATATTTACTAGCTGAAACTATAGGTCTACCCGATGGATTCCTAATACCCTTATGAATTTTGGGTAGGTAGTAAAAGTAGGCTGGGCCAGTATCTACAGTCACTAGCTTATTTTTAACGTCAGTTTCAGACCAATAGCCCAACCTTAGGCCCTTTTGTATTAAAGACGAATAACTTTTTTTAGCTTGTTCAATAACATCATCATTTGTTGTTCAATATACTTTTTCGTCCCTTAGTAAATCCAAACACATTTTTAAATATTGTGTGTAATGCATAATTATTATTTCATTCCCCTTGTCAGAGGGTTTAATTACCAAGTCTTTCTGTTTGGAAAAAATTACTAAAGCCAACCATTCTTTTTTAGACAAATTATAATCAATCTGTTTCAAATTAAAATTTTTAAATAATAAATCAAACTCAAAATCAACCATAGCTTGGAATCTTTTGATTCCTTCATGTACGAAAGGAGGCATAAACTTACTCTTATTTGCTACTACAGAGGTGTCTATAGCACAGTATGAATTTAGGTCACTTTTGCAAGATACAAAAGAATCACATGAATCCATTTCCAATACATCTTCATCAGTACTATAAGTATTTTCATAATCACTTTCTTCAACAGCACCAGACGAAAATAGATGCTGGAAATAGTACCATAAATGCAACTTTCTAACAAATTTAAACAATTAGATTTTGTATTCATATAATTGGGGTATAACTGTTGGTACAAACTTTAATCCATGGTTCAACACAGTAATAATACTCTCATTAACATGACAACCAGATAAATTAACCACATTGTTAGAACTATAACATATATTAATACCATTTTGTCCTTTTATTATCATGGCACTGGCGTTGTGGTCCACCTCTGTGTTGTTCCCATTCAGAATAACTTTTTTTCTGCTGTCGGCTGTGGTCGCTATGTTGACGAAAATTATCCTGAAAATAGCAATCATTTACCGGAGATGGTAAAGGTGGAAAATCATTGTTTTCTTCATTCTCACTGTAACGCCTACCACAAACACTGGCAGGCATATCCACACTATGAGTGCTTACAGTCCTCTCTCTCACCCAGCCTGCTCCATTCTGAAAACGGACTTTGGAATGTGATCATTGATTGGACGACCTGAAAAAGGCGGTACCTTTTTCAAATTCTCGGGGATCCCTTTGAATCTTGTACATTTTTTGCTCAAGTACTTTTTTTTCTTGTATGTTTAGTTTATCTTGAATATCACATAAACAGGATTCAAATCGAGTTCTATCTAGAGCAGACATTAAATTAGTACACACCATATTAATGTCTTTTTTGATGTTAGACAACTTGATAATGTCTCTTTCTATTAAGGTATTAATCCACTCTTTAGAGCAAAGGTATGTCACTTTCTCCCACCTCTGCTTAAGAGCCCTTCAAGTCATCCTTCATGAACACTCCCTTTGATGGCTTGTCCCATTTTGGGCCCAAGTGAAAGAAACCTTAACCAGGTGTGAACAGGATGGAAAGACTCTGTCTGCTGTTGGGGTCCATTTTTCCACCCCTACCCGACCCTATCCTAAAGGTCAAAGGGGAGGAAAAATGTGGTTCCGCAAAGCCCAAGGAGTCTTTCAGGACACACATGGTGAAACCCCCTCCAGGGGCAGAGGAGGGGGTAATAATGGAAGATGACACCCTAACGGCAGAGGGGGGGTCCATAACAACAGGGTGACAGAGATCACTTCTCTGGGAAGCCCTAACCAGCGCTCCTGAGAGGAGGCCCAACTGTCCTGCTCTTGAGGCAGTCAGGGGTCGCTTATCTTTGTACCCAGATGCCTGGCTTAAAATAATAAAAGACAACTGGGTACAAATTTTCGTTTACAGTGGGTATTTCATTCCATTCACCACATCCCCTCCTATCATAAGAAAAATCCCGGATGTTCCACCCACTTACAGGGAACAGGCAACTATAGAGGTACAAATGTTGCTAGCAAAAAGAGTCATCCAACCAGTCCCAACAGACCAAACAGGATCCGGAACTTATTCAAGATTCTTTTTGGTTCCAAAGAAGACGGGGGACTGGAGACCCATATTGGACCTCAGCAGACTGAACCAATACGTAAAGAAAGAGAAGTTTTGGGTGGTCATGCTTCAGTCTATACTTCCCTTCTTAGGGAAATACAATTGGATGTACTCAATAGATCTCAAGAATGCTTACTACCACATAAAAAGGGCCAGGCCATCCAGGGATCACTTGCACTTCCAGCTGGGAGCCAATCACTACTAGTTTTGAGCCCTGCCCTTTGGTCTCACTACAGCCCCCAGAGTGTTCACCAAATGCATGGCAGTGGTCACGGCTCACCTGAGGTGTCTTAGGATTTCAGGTGTTTCCGCACCTAGATGATTGGCTCCTTAATGCCACCACCAGACATCAACTTATTCAGGCCAGGGAGTCCACTCTCTCACTCTGCAGTCATCTGGGCATTACAGTCAACTCAGAAAAATCTGCCTTGTTACCATCGCAGCATATCATTTTTATCAGGGAAGAGTTGGACACCATCACCACTCTAAGACTTCCAATAGAAAGAGTCATTCTCATTCATCAACATGTCAGCATCTTGATATCAAAAGACAAAGCACCAGCATTGGAAGTTCTGAAAGTATTAGGCATGATGGCAGCAGCAATTTTAGCCATACCACTAGTTCGGATGCACATACGGGTACTTCAATGGTTGTTGGTCACTCAATGGTCTTACCAAGAGCTACCCATGAATCACACTATAATGATCACAAATTCTTGCAAGAAGGACCTTCAGTGGTGGTTGACCTCACTTCATGTCACAATAGGACGCCCTTTTGTGCTACCCCCTCCAGCAGCCACTGTTACCACAGACGCTTCCGTGATAGTTTGGGGGGGGGGCATTTTCATGGAAAGACTGCCCAAGGTACATGGACCAATCAAGAGACACATTTGCATATCAATGTCCTAGAGATGAGAGCAGTACTTTCAGGACTCTCTTCCTCTGGGGCCAATTGCAATTCAGACAGATAACATGTCGGTGGTCTGGTATTTGAACAAACAAGGAGGAACCAGGTCTTACCCCCTTTGTCACGAGGCTGTCAGAGTATGGCAGTGGGTTGTTTCCACCCAGCGCTTTCTGTTGGCAATGCACATCTCGGGGAGATCCATCATGATAGCAGAAAAACTGAGCAGGGCAATCTTGTTGCCCCATGAGTGGTCCCTCAAGAAAGAAATTGCGGACAGGATATTCCGCAGGTGGGGCCAGCCTTGCTGCGACCTTTTTTCCAGTCACATGAACACGAAATGCAGAAGCTACTTTGCCCTGATTCCCCCTCCGCGAGAAGCCACGAGGGATGTACTCATACACGATTGGCCCCCAGGTCTCCTCTATGCATTTCCACCAATACCGTTGATACCCAAGGTTCTACAGAAAGCAAAATTCCTGGAAAGGACCATCATTCTCATAGCCCCTCATTGGCCTCGCCAGATTTGGTTCCCCTTTCTTTGACTTCATCTCTTGGAGGACCCTTGGATTCTGGACCCAGTTCCAGATCTTCTGACACACCCGTCGGGGGACCTTCATCCCTCTCTGCAGTCCTTCAAGCTGACAGCTTGGCTGCTCCAGTTCCCATCATAGCCAGGTTCCATAACCCTTCTAATGAGACGAAACAGGTCCTTTTGTCTTCTCATAAGTCTTCCACTAGAAAGCTATATCTTAGCAAATGGAAGAAGTTTTCTATATTGGCCTCTAAAAATTATTTTGATCCTTACCAAGCCCCTATGGCTTCCATCTTAGAATTCTTGAATACGATTTTTAACAAAGGAGCTGCAGCAGCAACAGTTTGGGTTCAATTGGCTGCTATTTCTAATTTTCATCTTGGTTTTGAAGGTTTAAATATATTGTCTCACAAGTTATCCAAAGCCTTTCTCAAAGGGACCTTTCATATTAGACCACCTGTGAAATCACCCTATTTTCCATGGAATCTAAATGTTATGCTTTCACGTATAATTCTCCCGCCATTTGAACCAGCCTCATTTTGTGATCTCAAATTTTTGTCTTGGAAGACCATCTTTTTGGTAGCTATTACTTCTGCCCGCAGAGTGTCAGAGCTTCAGGCTTTATCCATCAAGCCTCCCTATTTGATATTTCATGCCAACAGAGTATCACTTAGAACAAATCCCTCATTCTTGCCCAATTTTGCACTGAATCCAATCTCAACTAAGTTATTGATTTGCCAGTTTTCTTCCCCAATCATTCTAACAATTTAGAGTATATGGTGCACAAACTTGATGTCCACAGACAGCTCAGATTCTATTTGGATAGAACAAAAGATTTCAGGAAATCAGACCAGCTTTTTGTTTCATTCTCAGACTCCAGGAAAGAGAGACCAGTGGCCAAAACAACTCTGTCTAAATGGTTATCTGATTGTATCACCTTTGCCTATTTAGCTGCCAATATACCTTTGCAACTCAAGATTAAAGCTCACTCAACCAGAGCAGTTTCTACATCATCTGCCTTTTCTGCCAGACTTCCCATTGATAACATTTGTTTAGCAGCCACTTGGTCAAAACCTCATACCTTTATCACTCATTACAAAGTTGACAAGGCCTCCAGGGACAGAGCTTCCTTTGGATCCACAGTCCTGAGAAATGTACTCCCGTAAGCCACCCGAGATTGATGTTGCTTGGGACGCTACCCATCAGTTAAGAATGAACGACGTGATTGAACAACTTCACATAAAGAAGTTATGTACTTACCATAACGTTCCATGTGATCTGTTCATCTCACCTTCATTCTTACGTCCCTCCCTCCTACCCCCTCCTGGGCTGATAGATTACCAAGATGCTGGTTCCATCCTGGTTACTCAAACCTTCTTTTCCTTTTCTGTAGGAATGTAAGAATGACATATGGTATTAGTATATGCAGCAAACAAGATCTGAGGTAATTCACAGGTGCATCATGGGATAGGGACTTGTCCTCGAGCTATTTGAAGACCTCAAGCTTTGCAATTGGCCGTATCGGAGCCGAGGGATCGGCTCCAAACCCATCAGTTAAGAATGAAGGCGAGATGAACAACTCACACGGAACATTATGGTAAGTACATAACTTCTTTTTTACAAACCTTAACACAATCCTCATTTGAGCCATCAGCTAAGTGAACTCAAATCCTTGACTTGGAATACTATCTTTTTAGTGGCCAATGTTAAGTTGTCATTCTCGCCTTCATTCTTGCTGGATGGGTTCGGAGCCGATCCTCGGCTCTGACTCAGCCTATACTATAGCTCGAGAGCTATTTTTACCGGCTCGAGGCAGCCCTATATCCCACAATACCATGCGCTAACTCCCCAGATCTCGTTTGCCGCTTCGCTGCGAGGTTGCCTTTTTTATCGGCTCAGGTCAGTAAAGGAATTTTCAACAAAGTTTCTATTTTTTGAGGTAGTTAATTTTCCCTACTTTTGTTCCCTATCGATATTATACATAATAGTGTTTGTTTCGTAAGCCCTACCCACCCCTGTAGTTAACTTTTATAATCAGGCCTACAGGCTTTAGTTTTTTCTGTTTACTCACCCCTGTGTGTGTGTTGTTGTTTTAGTCAGCCCCCTCATCTCCCCCTTGTGTGTAAGTGAGTGAGTGTGTGTGCTGATTGAGTGACTGTCGTTAGGGCAATGTCCAAAGACGTTAAGGTCTCGGGATTCAAGAAGTGTGACTCGTGCTGCCAGAAAATGTCTCTGACAGACGGTCACACTTCTTGTGTCTATTGCTTGGGGCCTTTACACTTGCAGGACTCTTGTTCCGTTTGTCACGGATTTAGTTCAAGAGTCCTGCAGGAAAGGCGTAACAAGCTCATTCTAAGGGGCTTGTTAAAGACTGATGACTCCCCATCCAAGTCTGGCTCGGGGAAGTCATCAAAAACCGCCAAACCCTCGGCTCCAGCTTCTGGGCCGAGGGCTGGTGTTGTCGAGACGGCTCTGACCTCGGTTCCGGCTGGCTCCGAGGCGAGCAAAGTGGGTTCTGCTTCGAAACCATCATCGGAGCCGACCCCTGCACGCAAGCGCTCCAGGTCCCCTTCTTTAGAGTCCGTCAGATCGGCTCCGAGGTCCCCCCTCCTATCGGAGCGGAGTCATAGGACTCATTCATCGAGGTCTTCCAGGCTGTCCGACCACGACATCGAGAGGGTGGTCAGTCGACTCATAAAATCTCAGGCGCTGGCCCAAATGCTTCAGATCCCATCTCACCAGACTGTGGCTCCTTCGATACAGTTATCCATTCCTCCTCCGACTCATCTCTCGAGTTCGGAGCCAGAGTTCGTTGGAACCGTGACCTTGCCCACGTCGGAGCCGATACCCCCTCCTTCGGCTCCGGTGTCGTCGGCTCCGACCTCTTTATTGGTTCCGTCCATGGAGAGGTCCGGGCGCCGGGACTCCATTGTCATCTCCGAGGGGGTGAGTGGCATCGGACCCTTGTCCGACCCCGCTCTCCCTCTCGGAGCTTCGGCTCTGGTTAGTTCGGCCCCGACATCATTCTCGGAGCCTTCTCTGTCGGTTCCGGGGGCGGTTCCGGCCTCTTCGGAGCTGGAGCTACCTTTGGTGTCTGATAGGGGAGCCTTCAAGGCGATGAGGAGTGTGCTAGACCCAGTGTCCACTCCAAGGTTAAGTTCTGCGGCTCCTCTCTCTGTAGTGCCTGTTACGGTCTCTGGCCACCCTTCTATACCCGACAGCAGAGATCCAAGGTGTAAGGTACTCACTTTGGGTGTCTCCTCCTCTTCCAAGGGTTCCCCTGAAGTTTCAGGGGAACCCCCTAGGAAAAGAAAGTGCAAGAGGAAGCACATAGACTCCCCCGAGTCTGTCACGTCAGACACCGACTTGGATGAGTCGGAGGGTTCCCCCAGATCCCCCTCTGAGGATGTCTCCTTTTCAGACATCCTGGAGATCCTAAGACAGAGGGAAAATTGGTCCACTCTCAAACCTTCCGAGGACGAGTCGGTTTACCTTGACGCTTTTGGATCTCGCCCTTCCACCTCCTGGGTGTCTCCCCCTTTCGACCAACTAATGGAGGTAGTGGCTAGAAAGGCGTGGGCAGCTCCTCATTCAATGGAACCTACCCCTAGGAGGCCTTCTAAATTTATTTCTGCACCAGATGACAAATCCTTTCTCACCAAAGGTGTTTCAGTTGATGCTATGGTGGTAGCAGCAGCCACTAAGAAGGAATTAGCTGATCCTTCTGTACCTGTTCATCCTCCTAACAAAGAGTCCAGGACCATGGACAGGTACGGCAAGCGGACCTTTGCTTCAGCCACATTTTCTATGCGATCGCTAAACTATTTATGTCATTTCACCCGCCTTCAGAGAGACTTTCTCACAGAGCTGGGTGAAACGGTACAGGATCCTTCTGCTGCAGGGTTTAAGGACAAAATAAACTCTCAGCTGGCTACCCTGAACTCCATTGTTAACTCCTCCATGCGGCTAATCTCTTATGCAGCCGATGGAGCGAGTAGGGCCGCTGGCACAGGCGTTGCGTTGAGACGTCACGCTTGGATGCGACTCTGTAACTTTGCCGACCCCTTCAAGGCATCCTTCACCAACACCCCCTTTGATGGTTCGGAATTGTTCGGGTCTCAGGTGAAGAATACCCTCACCAGATGCGAGCAAGATGGTAAGACTCTCTCTGCCGTTGGAGTCTGTTTTTCCACGCCTTCTAGACCTTATCCTAAGGGACAGAGGGGTGGAAAGATGTGGTTCCGCAAACCACAGGGAGTCACGCCTGCCACACGTGGTGAATTTCCCCCTAGAGGCAGAGGGGGAAATAATAACAGACGCCGCCCCAGGGGCAGAGGGGGTCCACAGAACCAGGGTTCCAGGGAATCTTTCCCTGACCAACCCTTTCAGCATCCCTGAGAAGCTGCCCGACTGTCCGCCTTCGGAGGCAGTCGGGAAGATATCTCTGTACCCGGAAGCCTGGCAATCCATCTCCCAAGACACATGGGTACAGAAGATCATATCCGAGGGTTACAAAATTCCTTTCACTTTCCCTCCGGTACAACCGCCAAAACCCCTACCAGATGTACCACCCGCACAAAGGGGTCAGGCTCAGCTAGAAATAAAAAAGCTGTTAAACAAAAGAGTCATCCAGGCAGTCCCAGCAGATCAGCTAGGATCCGGAATCTACTCCAGATTCTTTTTGGTACCAAAAAAGACAGGAGATTGGAGACCCATTTTGGACCTCAGCAGGTTAAACAACTATGTATTAAAGACAAAATTTCGGATGGTAACACTGCAGTCCATTCTACCCTTTTTGGGCAGAGACAACTGGACGTGCTCGTTAGACCTCCAGGATGCGTACTACCACATAAAAATACAAAGGCGCTCCAGGAGGTTTCTCCGCTTCCGGCTGGGAGTCAGTCATTTTCAATTCAGGGCCCTGCCCTTTGGTCTCACCACAGCCCCCCGGGTGTTCACCAAATGTTTGGCAGTGGTCACGGCTCACCTGAGACCGAAAGGATTCCAGGTGTTTCCATACTTAGACGACTGGCTCATTTCCGCTACCACCAAACAGGATCTCATAATGGCCAGGGATTATACTATCCATCTTTGCAACAGCCTGGGTATTTCTATAAATTTTGCGAAGTCCTCCTTGTCGCCTTGCCAATGTATAAACTTTATAGGCGCCGTATTAAACACCACAGAAATGTCTGCAACATTACCACCTCAGAGAGTGACAGACATAAGGCGGAATGTTCAGATTCTGTTTGTTTCAGCCCAGCAGAGTCCAAGTCAAGCTAGCATTGAAAGTGTTGGGCCTCATGGCGGCGGCGATTCTTCTACTTCCATTAGCCTGCTTCCACATGAGACTCCTTCAGTGGATGCTGTTTTTTCAGTGGTCCTTTCAACAGCTGCCAATGACCCACAACATTTTGATAACACCATCTTGCAAGAAACATCTCTCCTGGTGGATGGTTTCCCCTCAGCTTTTTCAGGGCAGACCCTTTGTTCTCCCCCCTCCAGTTGCCACTGTCACAACGGATGCCTCCCTGATCGGGTGGGGGGGCATTATCAGGACAGGACGGCAACAGTCAGAATGCCACCTGCACATAAATGTCCTGGAGATGAGGGCGGTGCTTTTGACGTTGCAGGCCCTTCAGAGCTCTCTTCCCACAGGGACTAAAGCAATTCAAACGGACAATATGTCTGTGGTGTGGTACATAAACAGGCAGGGCGGAACAAGGTCCTACCCCCTCTGTCAAGAAGCACTCAGACTTTGGCAATGGGCGATTTCATCTCAACGGTTTCTGATAGCAACGCACATCCCTGGGAAGTCCAACGTCATAGCAGACAGATTGAGCAGAACTATCCTCATGCCTCACAAGTGGTCTCTAAATCAAGCGGTAGTAGATGGAATTTTTCGGAAGTGGGGCCAGCCTTGCTGCGACCTTTTCGCAACTCCGCAAAACAGCAAGTGCCTCAACTTCTTCACACTTTTTCCTCTACCAGGCCAGCCCCTCAGAGATGCTCTTGTTCACGTTTGGCCCCGGGGTCTTCTTTATGCCTTTCCTCCCTTTCCATTGATCCTGCAACTAATTCAGAAAGCAACCACATTGAGATCCAAAATGATCCTCATTGCCCCGTTTTGGCCTTGACAAGTTTGGTTCCCGTTCCTGCACAAATACCTACTGGAACAGCCTTGGCATCTGGAACCCATTCCAGATCTATTGACCCACCTCACGGGCAAGCTGCATCAGTCTCTACATTCCATCAACCTCACAGCTTGGTTGTTCCACTTCCAGCCATAGCCAGGCTTCCCCTTATTTCTCCTCCTGTTCGTGATATCATTCTGGCTTCCCATAAGTCCAATACTAGGAAGACTTATGTGAGTAAATGGAAGCGTTTTTCGCACTGGGCACAAACTAGATCCTTAGATCCTTTCCATGCACCCATTCATGAGGTTCTAGACTTCCTGGCGGAGCTTTTTCATTCGGGGTCATCATCGGCCACTATCAGGGTACAATTAGCGGCCATTGCTAATTTTCATGTTGGACTCTCAGAAGCAAATATTATGTCCCTCAAACTCTGTAAAGCCTTTCTCAAGGGCATCTTGTTGCTCAGACCTCCAGTCAAAGATCCACTCCCACAAAGGGATTTGAATTTAGTTCTAACCTCACTAATTCTACCCCCTTTTGAACCGGCAGCTTCTTGCTCCCTCAAACTTCTTTCTTGGAAAATGCTGTTTTTAGTAGCTATAACATCTGCCAGAAGGGTATCGGAACTTCAAGCCTTGTCTGTCCATTCTCCCTATTTGGTTTTTCATAAAGATAGGGTAACTCTCAGAACAAACCCTTCCTTCCTACCAAAAGTATTATCGGAAGCAAATCTAAACCTAAATCTAAATCCATTGATTTGCCCATCTTTTTCCCAGACTATACCAACAGGGCTGAACAAAAATTACATTCATTAGATGTTCATCGCCAATTACAGTATTACCTAGACAGGACAAAACAATTCAGAAATTCAGACCAGCTCTTCCTCTCATATGCTGCAGGCAAGAAAGGGCTTCCAGTATCGAAAGTTACTCTTTCCAGATGGCTGACATCTATTATTACCTTGATCTATGAGTTGAGACACAGGCAACTACCCTCTAGGCCTAAAGCTCATTCAACCAGGGCACTATCAACTTCAACAGCTTTTCAAGCAAGGTTACCACTAGATGCCATTTGTGCAGCAGCTACATGGGTGTCCAAACATACCTTTATTGCCCGTTACAAGCTTGATCTAGCCTCCAGAAATAGAGCTGATTTTGGTTCCACTGTACTCAGGAGTCTGTTCCATTGAGCCACCCAGGACTAAGATGTTAGGGACGCTGTCCCATCCAGCAAGAATGAAGGCGAGAATGACAACTTAACATTAAGAAGTTATGTCTTACCATAAAGTTCCATGTTAGTTGTCTTCTTCTCGCCTTCTTTCTTGCGTCCCTCCCTCCTTCCCCCTAGCCTGGATAGACTCGAGGTTCTGAGTCCTTCCATTTCTGGAGATACAATATGTTGCGTCTTTCATGGTATCCTTAGTGTTACTAGCAGGTAACCTGTACTCGTAAAAGAGGATTATAATATTATTATTATTATAATATTACTTTTTATACTATGTCTTAGCCTCCAAACGAGATCTGGGGAGTTAGCGCATGGTATTGTGGGATATAGGGCTGCCTCGAGCCGGTAAAAATAGCTCTCGAGCTATAGTATAGGCCGAGTCGGAGCCGAGGATCGGCTCCGAACCCATCCAGCAAGAAAGAAGGCGAGAAGAAGACAACTAACATGGAACGTTATGGTAAGACATAACTTCTTATTACTTCTGCTAGAAGAGTATCAGAATTACAGGCACAGCCATCCAATCTTCCTTATTTGATTTTTCATAAGAATAGAATATCCTTACGGACAAATCCTTCCTTTCTTCCTAAGGTGGTGTCAGAATGCAATATTAATCATGTTATCAGTCTTCCAGTCTTCTTTCCAAATTTTTCAAATAAGGGAGAGTACATGTTGCACCTTTTAGACACTCACAGACAGTTACAGTTTGACCTACACAGAACCAAAAAATTTTGGGAAATCACAAAAAATTGTCTCTTTTTCAGAGTCAAAACTAGGCAAACTAGTTTCTTTAGCCAGTTGGTTAACTGATTATATTACCTTTGTTCATGATAAATTGAGCTTGTCTTTGCCAAAACCACCAAAAGCACTTTGTACCATGCCTAGGGCAACTTCATCAGCATTTTTATCGAAATCTTTATTGGAAGAGATTTGTGCAACTGCAGCTTGGGCTAATCCTCATACTTTTATTACTCATTACAAAGGATGCGCAGCCTTTGCCTCCTGGGATTTAGGTAGCTGGAGACTCTGTCCCAACAGTTTAGGAATGAATGAAAATGACAACATCAGATAAAAAAGTTATGTACTCACCTTAACATTCCATCTGTATTGTCCATTTTCATTTTTCCTCACCTTACCTCCCTCTGCCACCCTCCTTGTTTGATTTTTAGAAGTCAAAGTCAAAGTAAACTTTGTTGTCATTCAAAATCACACAAGTGCAAAAACTGAACAAAATTCTAGCTTCTGACTCATATGTGCAGATATCACATAGACTTAATACAACAAGACATAAATATATATATAACTACTTACTATATAACATAATGTTATAGATAGATAATCCTAATATTGGACATAAATTAAACTCACTTTAACATTTATTATACAGCAAGCTCTTTGCTTGCTTGAGTATTGCACAGTACTGAGGTATGACATTGCATTAAAAACTTACATTAACTATTGCCCAGAATGAGACATTCATGAGTACTGCACTGTGACTAAGATTACAGACTAGCACTGGATATTGCACTATAATGAGACATTTCTTTGGCCTTACTACTACCCCTGATTTCCAGTGATTTGACTCGACTTACTGAGTATTGCACTAATACTGGTTTGAGACAAGCTGTCAAGTTATTGCCCAATTTGAGACAGTCTTCCACATTGAACTTATGGCCCAGCTTGTTGGCATGGAGATTGGTTGTTGCCAGAGTTCAATAGTCTGACAGCTTGTGGGAAAAAACTGTTTCTGAATCATGTAGTTCTGTATCTTATGCTAGGGAAGCGCTTGCCAGATGATAGGTACGCAAACAGTCTGTGAGCAGGGTGGATACACTCCTTAAGTATTCCTTTGGCCCTGCCTAGACATCTGGACATTTGCAGGTCATGGATGGTTGGTAGGGTGGTCTTGATGATCCTCTCAGCTGCCTTCACCACTCTCTGAAGAGCCTTACGTTCAGAGATAGAGCAGCTTCCGTACCATACTATGAGGTTGTTTGTCAGAATGCTTTCTATTGTACCCCTATAGAAGGTTGTGATAACTGTTGATGGTATGTTTGCTCTCCTTAACCTTCTCAAAAAGTTTAGCCTCTGATGTGCCTTCCTGACAATGGCATTTGTATTGGTAGACCGGGACAAGTCCTCATCAACATGCACCCCGAGAAACTTTGTGCTACTCACTCTCTCTACTGTTTGTCCTTTGCAGTTTTTCCTGTAGTCCACTATTTCCTTTGTTTTGTTCATGTTTATTGCTGAGTTGTTACTGTCACACCAGGTGATCAGTTCTACCTTAGCCCTGTATGCTGCCTCATCATCATTGCTGATGAAGCCTACCACTGTTGTATCATCTGCAAACTTGATGATGTAGTTAATGTTGTACCACTCTGTGCAATCGTGTGTTAGCAGATGAAAGCAAGGGACTTGGTACACAGCCTTGAGGGACTCTAGTATTCAGAGTGATGTTATCTGAAGAGGTATTTCCTATGCACATTTTCTGTGATCTGTCCTTGAGAAAGTTCAGAATCCAATTACAAAGTGGTGTGTTGATGCCTAGTTGAAGCAGCTTCCTCACCAGCTCTGTAAAGATGACTGTATTAAAAGCAGAGCTGAAGTCAATGAATAGTAACCTCACATAGCTGTTTTTACTTGTAGATGGTCCAGAAATAAGTGAAGTGCCAGTGCTATGGTGTCCACAGTGGAGCAGTTTGCTCAATAAGCAAACTGCAGCAGGTTAAGATCAGCAGATAGAATAGATGTTATTTTTTCTTTGGCCATCCTCTCAAAGCTTTTCATCACAATGGAGGTTACGGCTACAGGGCGGTAGTCGTTGTGGTTTGATGGCGGTGACTTTTTTGTTAGTGGTATTATTGTTGTGTTTTTGAAGCATTTGAGAACCATTTCCTGACTCAGGGAGATATTAAATATATCTGTGAGGACATCTGTTAGTTGAATTGCACAGTCACTGAATACTTGCCCAAGGCTGTTGTCAGGCCCAGCTGTTTTTCTTGGGTTAACTCTGTGCAATGTCCTCTGGACATCAGCTGGATTGAGGATGAACACCTCTTTGTTTTAGACTGGTGGGCATTTTCGTGGAAGGATTGTAACATGCTGAAGGAACTTCTGTGTCTTTGTTTGATTCCCAAATTCTGTTGATTTATCATTTCTGAATACTTCCTGGTTTCAGGGGCAGCAAACAAGATCTGAGTTATGTTAGATCACTAGGGCATTATGGGTAAAAGAGGAGCTCAAGAGTTTCAGTGTTCCACAAGCTGGAAATAGAGACCGAGTTAGATCAGAGGATTGGGTTTGAACCCAACAGTTGAGGAAGAATGAAAACAGACAACACAGATGGAACATTATGGTGAATACATAACTTTTTTTTTTTTATAGAAGTACGCGGGGTAGCTGGGAATAATGGCAGGGGGAGAGTGAAACAGACCAGTCTGAGCCATACAAATTAATCACTTCATATATGTGCAGGTCAGCAAGAACTTGAGCATCTTCCATGAACTTTAAATAAATGTTTAACTTAAAATCAGTCTTTAAGGAGTAATATGAGAAAAAAATAAATTGTTATGCAAGCTATAGACTGTATAGTTGATACAGAAAGAAGCACCAGAGGTAACATACAATGACGGGCTAACAAGCAGCAAAAAAAAATCAAAATCCATTAGATATTACATAAGTAATGTCATGCAAACATAATGTACATTCTATGAAAAATAACATTGTGGCAGAAGGTGTGAAACAAAGTACAGGATTCATAAACATTGTAACATGGAGAAAGTCTGGTACATAACAGAAAGGCATAGTAAAGCTGTGGTTAATTCATTCAGATTGATACACAATAAGTAGTGCCTTGTATGCAGTATTGCTTGATTGTGTAACCAAAGTACTTCTTGCACTGAGGTATATGCAGATGTCCTCCACCAGGATCATATGTAATTCGTACAAATTACACTAAATACATATATGCCAGTTTCAGTGGGTTAATATGCACACCTACAAATAGTGTGGTGCTTGTGACAACACTGATCCCCCTACCTTGATGATGTGTAGCTCATTAAACAGAGCAGCAACATTAGCACAAAACAAACGAACAAACAAAAAAAGGTTAAAACATTTTTAGTAGGAAAACTATTGGTTGTGGGGCACCCTGTGGTGCATGCATATTTGTTACCCAACTACACTGTCTACACCCCCATGCAGTTATGCCCCAAGAGCTGTCACATCAACAGATTCTTACATTGCTATAATATGGTGATGACTCTAGCTCCACTGTCATGCCTAATAAATGAAAGATTTTTTATTAGTGTGTTGTATGGCAACCAAGAACAGTGCAGCAGGGAAAAGCCACTTAGTAAGGTATTTTCATTGTTCTTGAAAATCTTTTTTCAAGGATTTTTTTCTCCTGCCTAATTTATATGAAAGAAATATTTGATTGTCTTCTCCATGTTTATGCTTTTCTTGTAGACTATGTTTTGTGCATTTACCATGTTATTTTCAAATATCTTCCTTGCTGTGCTGCATCTCTTCTTTGCAGTTATGTTTGATCATTGATTTTCTTATACTTTTCTTATTAATCTCAACACTACACAGTACTTCATCTTTCTGCAACTATGTATAATCTCTCTCTGTCTGTTCACCATGGCTTTCCTACAGTGATTTAAAAATGTCCTGGTTGATCTAAGTGTTAATTCAAGTTGCTATGAGCATAGCAGGCATTTAACTAAATTCTTCCCAACAGCATGAAAAATGGCAAAATTAACAGTTACCATTCGAGAAAACAGGAATCCCAGAAGAGCAGCGATGATCTGAAGAACCAAAATGATCACAAGCAGATAGGCAAACTGAAAAAAGATTCAAGCACAGCAATCACTAAAGAGATATACATTCCTGCAAATAAAGACACATTTAGAGGATACAATACAAAACAGTTTAAAAAATACTTCAAGCAGCTGAGCTGTTATATTTTAGGAAGGATATGGCCCATAACGCTAAGGCTACTGCAGCATCTAAAGGACACAACTGCTGTGAGCTTCAGAGGATAGACACTTGACTAGCGATCTGTTTCCTGAAAAGAATGTAAAGTTCTTCTGCGGCAGTAACAGTTAATGAGCTTTATAACAGTATTGTCAAGTGCTATTAGAGATGGCAAAAACAAATCTGCTGAAATAGACACACATCAAGTGTTCATCCCATGTGCCCCAAAATAGGAGTATAGGGGTACTTCCTATGGTCAGAATATACCATGTACCACTAAGAAGAAGTATAGGTGTACTTCCTATGCTCAGAATATGCTCTGTACCACTAAGTAGCAGTATGAGTGTACTTTTTATGGTCAGAATATGCTATGTTCCCCTAAGTAAGAGTATAGGTATACTTCTTATCAGAATATTCTATGTACTTCTAACTAGCAGTGTAGGATACTTCCTGTGGTCAGAACATGCCATGATTAGTATTCTTCACCATGGGGATCTCCTGCCAAGGAAAGCCCAATGTCTGGCCAGTATGCCAAAGCCTTCATATCTTGTATGTGCCATACATCAAAATTATGCTCTCCGTAGAGTGCATAGGGCATAAAGATGTCATATGGATGCAGTTACCAAGTACTACTTTGAAGCCAGTCCAGAAGCCATCATCGCGCATAGGTCTGAATGCCCTTTGCTGTGCTGAATACCTAGCCATCAGATAAGTGCTCTATTAGGGTCTTTTTTTTTCTTTTTACTGTTGGTCTTGTTTTCCTTTATTAACATGGAGTTCATATCATCCAAGAAGGGAAAATATCAGTGTGGGAGACAAATTTCCCAAAACGTTCATCACAGTTTTTTTTTGTTTGGATGCTTTCCATGATCATACCTCATTTTCAGTTCTCTGCTTTGCCCTTTGACCTCTCTACTGCCCCAAGGGTACTCACAAAATGCCTGGCTCCTGTGATTGCCTTTTGCAGGCTCCAAGGCATTCAGAGTTTTCCTTATTTAGATGACCTGTTGAATCATGTGCCACCTCCCGGTTGCCTGCTGCAAGCTCTGGAGTTTCATCATATCTCTCCTTCAATGTCTGGGGTACACTATCAACTTCAAAACGTCTGTCCTGACTCCCACTCAGGATCATGTGTATCTGGGCTGCAGGATTCAGACAGTGCCAATGTTGGACTCTCTTTCACCTACAAAGGTTTTGTCCTTGACAGCTTTCTATCAGTCTCTTCTTCCTCTGCCTGACATTCCAGCCAGAGAAGTTCTTTGGGCCCTAGGATTCATGGCCTCTCGTATTCCAGTGCTCCCTCTTGCCAGACTGCATATACAAAAGTTTCAATGGTACCTCAAGTCAGCTTGGCTTCAGCATTGCTACCCTCTGGATTTCAGAGTGCCTGTCCTTCCTTGTATCTACTGGGAATTCAAGTGGTGGATTCAGCATCTTACATCTCAACCCAGACCTACCCTTTCAGCCTCCAGTTCTTTCTCCAGAGCTGTTCACTGATGCCTCAGACATACGCTGGTGATGGGGGCTTCCTATTTACATCTGAGAGTTCAAGGTCACTGCCCCCCCCCCCCATCAAAAGTCAGGCCATATAAACATCAAAGAGATGAGAGCTCTGATTCTGGCCCTTCACCCCATGCTCTCAACAGGCTGTCTGAAGGTTTACGCGGACACCACAGTGATGGGGCATGTCAACAAGCAGGGGGCACAAAATCTTACCTTCTTTGCAGGCTGGCTTTTCAGGTCTGGGATCTATCAGTTATTAGCTAACTCTTCAGGAAGCATGTATTCCTTCAGAGCATAATATAGTGGCAGACTCTTTGAGCAGGTCTAAAACACAGGCTCATGGATGTATGCTTCACAGAGACATGCTTCTGGACATAGTCCATTGGTGGGTATACCTTAGGTAGAATTTTTGTCTGTCCTCTGAACAGGCAACTCCCTTTTTCTGCTCCAGATTGCCATGTGGCATGGAAGATGGACACCCTTTCTTTTCCTGGGAAGGGGATGTTTCTGTATGCCTTTTATTCCCTTCCTCTACTTCCAAGAGTCTTGCAGAAGATTCAGCTGGACACCCCAAAAATCCTACTAGTGACTCCCTTTTGGCCAAGACAGCACTGGTTCCACCTCTTAATGCTTCTGGTCAGGAACAATCACAAGTTACCTCACTGGTTCTACCTCCTCAAACTGGAAAAGGGGTTACTCATCCATCCTCACTTGTCCACTCTTCAAATTACATTGTGGGTGATAGGGTTTTGATCCCTTTTATGCACCTCTTTTCTGAGGGCATGCCAAGGGTTTTATGGGAGGCAAGAAAACTTGCAACTAGAAAGTCTTATATATCCAAATGGAAAATATTTTCTGGTGCCATACTCATAGCCAGGACCCTTTTCAAATAGGGATCCCTCTGTATCTCTCCTATTTGTGTGAATTGCTGGATTAACCTATTCTTCTATAAAGGCCCATTTGTCAGCTAATTCTGTCTGTCTGCCTTTGAATCCTCCTTTGGCTTCTTGTTTTGAGGTCAAACAGTTACCTAATGACATCCTGTATCTTAGACCTTAATTTTGTTTTGGATAAATTGACCCTGGCTACTTTTGATCCTTCAGTGTCAGCTTCTCTGCAACACTACCTTGAAGACTGTCTTGTTCCTTGCTCTTTCTTCTGCTCGGAGGGTTTCTGACATTCAGACCCTTAAGGCCATTCTTCCTTTTTTTTTTTTTTTTTTTTTGCAGCAACAGGGTGTCTGTTCTTACTAATCATTCCTTTATGCCCAAGGTTGTTAATGAGTTGTCCTTAAATCAGGCAGTACAAATCACTTCCTTTTTTCCTTCTTTACAGTCTACAAGTAAGAGGGTCTTGCATACCTTGGGTTTGCACAGACAGTTCAGGTATTGTTTGGATAAAACTAAGACCATTCATAAGTCTGACCAGCTTTTCATGTCTTTTCAACCCAGGGTTTTGGGTTTGGCTGTTTCTAAGCAAACCAGCTCCTCCTGGATATCTAAGGCCATTTCCTTTTGTTATTTTTTTCTTGACAAGTGTCTGTCTACTTCTGTTAGAGCTCATTCCACTAGGGTTATTGCCTCTTCTGGTGCTTTCTTCAAGGATTTGGATACCGATCCTATCCTTGAAGCTGCGACACGGTCTCCAGTGCATACTTTTACTAAGACGTATAAATTGAATATGATTTCTAGGGCCAGAGCAGGTTTTCTAGGGCCACCTGGCTCGGATTCGTTGAGGACTCTTCCCAGCCATCTACCACTCCTTTTCTTGAGCTTTTGTATTCTGCTGCAACAGTGATATATAAGGACAGTGCAGTTATGTAAAATCTTACCATAACAGTAGATGTCCTTCTCTTCACTGTTGTAGCATTCAGTCATCCCTTCTTTTTCTTTTGGGCTTTGTTTTGGTTACCCTCCTGGCTGAGGGTCTCCCTTTTCTATCTGCATTTTCTCCTTCTGGATATGCATAGACTCCTTTGTCCAATGGAGACTGCTGTCCATGGGGCAATTCAGTTTTGGGTAACTGTATGTGTCTATGGTCACCTCTATGCCCTGTGTTCTGTACAGTGAACATACATGTGATGTATGGCACGTACAAGATCTAATGGCTTTTGTATACTGGCCAGACATTGGGCTGTCCTTGACAGATGATCCCTATGGTGAAGAATGCTGCAACAGTGAAGAAAGGACATCTACTGCTATGGTAAGATATTTCACAGCTGTGTTTTCTCCTAAGTAACTGTATAGGTGTACTTCCTTTGGTCAGAATATGCTGTGCATCCCTAGCTAGGAGTATACAGTATTTCCTCTGATCAGAATATGCTATTTACCCCTAAGTAGGAGTATAGGTGCATGTCCTGTGATCAGAACATGCTATTTACCCCTAAGGAGAGGAGTGCAAACGTACTTCCTGTCATCAAACTGTCATCAGAATATGATACAGACACCCAAGTAGGCCTGTAACTGTACTTACTGTGGTCAGAAATACTAAGTAGGAGTATAGGTGTATTTCCAGTGGTCAGAATATAGTATGTACTCCTATGTAGGAGTATAGGTGTACTTTCTGTGATCTGAACATTCTATATACCTCTGAGTAGGAGTGTAGGAGTACTTCCTCAGTCAGAATATACTATGTACCCCTAAGCAGGAGTGTAGGTCTACCTCCTCTAGTCAGAATATACTATGTAATTCTCACACAAGTTTATGTGTACTTCCTTTGGTCAGAATATGCTGTGTACCCTTCATAACAGTATAGTGTACCTCTATGGTCAGAATATGCTATGTACCCCTAAGCAATAGTGTAGGTGTACTTCCTATGGACAGAATATGCTATGTACCCTTAACTAGGGTATAGGTGTAGTTCCTTTGATCAGAATATGCTATGTACGCCTAAGCAGGAGTATAGTTGTACTTCCTTTTGTCAGAATATGCAATGTACCCCTGTGTAGGATTGTAGGTCTACTTCCTGTGGTCATAAAATGTTATGTACCCATAAGTAGAAATATAGATGTACTTCCTGTGGTCAGAACATGCTACATACCACTGAGCAGGAATGCAGGAGTACTTCCTGTGTTCATAAAATGCTATGTACCCTAAGTAGTATGGGTGTACTTCCTGTGGTCAGAACATACGTTGTACCCCTAAATAAAAGTATAGGTGTACTTCCTATGGTCAAGATATGCTATGTACCCTTAAGTAGGAGTATAAATACTTCCTATGGTCAGAATATGCTAGGTACCCCTAAGTAGGAGTATAGGTGTACTGTGTGTGGTCAGAATATGTTATGTACACCTGAGTGGGAGTGCAATTATACTTCCTGTGGTCAGAATATGCTATATACCCCTAAGGTGGAGTATAGGTGTACTTCCTGTGGTTAGAGTATGCTATATGCCCTAACTAGGAGTATAGATGTACTTCCTATGGTCAGAATGTGCTATGTGCCCCTAAGTAGGAGTGCAGGTGTGCTTCCTGTGATCAGAATATTCTATATACCCCAAAGATGTACTTCTTGTGGTCAGAATATGCTATGTACCTCTAGTAGGAGTATAGGTGTACTTCTTATCTTGAGAATAGGCTATGTGTTCCTAAGTGGCATAATAGGTATAATTCATATGGTCATAATATGCTATGTACCCCTAAACAAAAACATAGGTATACATTCTGTGGTCAAAATATGCTGCGAACCCCATAAGCAGGAGTACAGGTATACTTCCTAAGGTCAAAATATACTATGCATCCCTAAACAGGAATGTAGGTGTACTTCCTGTGGTCTAAATATGCTAAGTAGCCCTACGTAGGAGTGTAGGTGTACTTCCTGTGGTTATAAAATGCTACATACCCCTAATTAGGACAACAGAATGTACCTCCTGTGGTCAGAACATGCTATATACCCCTAACTAGGAGTTTAGGTGTATGTCTTTGGTCAGAGTATGCTATGTACCCCTAAGTAAGAGTATAGGTGCTTCCTATAGTCAGAATATGCTAGGTACCCCTAACTAGGAGTATAGATGTACTTTCTGTGGTCAGAATATGCTATGTACCCCTAGGTTGGAGTGCAGATGGACTTCCTGTGGTCAGAATATGTACCCCTAAGTAGGAGCACATGTGTACTTCCTATGTGCTTTGTGACCTAAATAGGAGTATAGGTATACTTCCTATGGTCACAATATGTTATGTGCCCCTAAGCTAGAGTGCAGATGTACTTCCTGTGTTTAGAATATGCTATATACCCCAATGTAGGAGTGTAGGTATACTTTCTTGAGTCAGAATAAGCTATGTACCCCAAAGCAGAAGTCTAGGTGTACTCCCTATGGTGAGAATATAATATGTACCCCGAATTAGATATAAAAGTGTGATCTGATGATGTCTGTTTTTATTCATTCCTCAACAGTTGGGTTCAGATCCTATCCTCGGATCCGATCCGTCCATTATTTTAGCTCGTGTTCACCAAAAAGCTCTTACGCTCCTCCCTTACCCACAATGCACCAACCCCTAACATATCTCAGATCTCGTTTGCCGCTTTCACATTTGGACATGGTAACCTTGAGCTCTCGAGCATTTTGATATTGAGATAATTTATTTTTTTTTAATTTATTTTACATTTGTTGACCGGGCTAGTCTTACTGGACATATATCCGTTTTCAGTAGAGGCCCGGGGAGAAAAGCTCCAAATACACGAAATAATACAATTGTTACAAAAAAACAAAATAAACATAATACAAAAGTACCAGTGTAGACTTATATAGCAATTTACGAAAAACTAACACTGACAAGAGTATGTCAATAGAGAAAAAGTCAGATAAAAGTAAAATACTTGATATAGAATATTCTGAAGTTAGATTAAATAAAAGATAGATACGCAGTACACAGGTTGGAAAAACATATGTGACAGTAAACTAGAATGCTAAGGTAGAGTCAGTATCAAGGATAAAACAGTCAATAATTAAACCTATTATTCGAGGACCCGTAAGGGGAGAGGGGAGAACTTGGGAAATAATGAAATCATTTCAGTCAGGGTTAGCACAAGGGCATAACCACCGGGATTTTAGATATTCTTTGATGTGTCTTTTGAAGTGGGATGTAGAGTCAAGGTTAGTTATTTCATAAGGGAGTTGATTCCAGAATTTCCCGACAGAGTTAGAGAATAATGCATCCCCAGCTTTATTATATGATTTATTTAAGGCCACCAGGAGTTTATTAGCAGAGCGTAGTGTGGATAGGTTTTTATATGGTGAAATTAGTTTTTTGAGGCTAGGGGTAGCATCAGGGTAGTAAAGAGACTTATGAGTGATAAGTAGCTGTTGATAGAGTATATGGTTATTTATCTCTAACCAGTCTAGTTGCTTGAGGTTGTGACAGTGATGAGTTCTGAAGGGGTTAGCAGTAATGAATCTAGTTATACTATTGTAACAGGTGGATAGTTTGGTAAGGTTGGATTTAGATAAGTTTGTATATATAGCAGAGGCATAGAAAAGGGAAGAGATCAGATGGGTCTGGGCCAAGGTTTTTCTGGCTGCAGGGGTAAGAAAGGGTTTAATTCTGTAGAGAGAACCTATCTTTTTGTTAACTGATTTAATGGTATTATTAATATGGTCATCAAAATTAAGATGGTTGTCAATAGTAACACCTAACAGGCGAGTGGTCATATCTGGGTTAATACAGGTTGCATTATTTGAGGAGATAGTGAAGAAAGGAGTTGGAGATTTGTGTGTAGGAGTAAAGAGAAGAAGTTTTGTTTTTTTGGCATTGAGAAGGAGGGAGTGTTCCATAAACCATCTCTCTCCGTTATGGAAGACTGCTTGGGTAAGGGACTGGAGGAGGAAACATTATTAGTAGCACAGATTAGAGTTGAGTCATCAGCATATTGAATACAGATGGCTTGGGGGATGTTCAAGTGCAGGTCATTGATAAATATAGAAAAAAGAAGGGGACCTAAGATTGAGCCTTGTGGAACCCCAATGTTTACTGGGAGTAAGGAAGAAAGGTTGTTATCCCATAGCACTGCTTGTTGCCTGTTTTGGAGATAACTCCTAAACCATTGAAGAGCTTGTGACCCAAGAGAATAGTGATGTAGCTTGTCAAGGAGAATATTATGATTAACCATATCAAAGGCTTTTGACAGGTCTAGGAATAGTGCTGATGAGAAAAGATTTTTGTTCCTATTATTATTTATAGCGTCAGAGAAGGAAAGGAGGGCAGTTGTGGTGCTGTGAGAAGGTCTAAAGCCATGTTGACAATTAGCTAGAAGATTGTTTTGCAGAAGGTAGTTAAGAAGTTGTTTGTGTATACATATTTCCATAATCTTAGCTAATGGGGAGAGTAAGGCAATAGGGCGAAAGTTTGAGAGTTCAGTAGAGGAGTCCCCTTTGTGTAGAGGAATTATATGAGATATTTTCCATATGGAAGGAATTTTTCCTTCAGAGATAGTTCTGTTAATAAGTATGGATATGGGATAATCTATGGCTTCAGCGGCAATTTGTAGGTATTCTGATGGAAGTTGGTCAGCAGATGGGGTGCAAGGTTTAAGTTTTTAGAGAAGCTTATAAATAAGAGATGTAGCAACAGGTTGAATGTGAAAGGTATCAGTTAAGGCTCTGGAGGTATTAGGGCAGCTAGTAGTAGATGTGGGTAATGAATTCGCTAGGGCTTGAATGGTTTCTGTAAAATACTTGTTAAAGGAATCTGGGATCTGGGAGGAATTGTCGAGGTCAAAGCCAGATGGGGTAGGAGTAGTAGAATGTCCTGGTTTAAGAAGTTTGTTAATACCTGACCAGAACTTTTGAGGGGTGTGTTGACTTGTTTGTTGAAGGTGGAGATAATATTCCTTTTTGTCTTTAAGAGTCTCTTTTTTAGTAGCATTTCTTAACTGTTTGAAGAGTAGGTGATCTGATATACTTTTAGTAGCTCTCCATTTAGCCCAGATGTTATTCCTTAGGTGCATTTTTTGCTTAGTTTGTTTAGTGAGCCAAGGTGCTGATTTAGATTTTATTCTAGTAGAGCGAATGGGAGCATGATCATTAAGGATATGTAGAAAGTGAGTATTGAAGTAGGACACTGCTTCATTTAGTTCAAGGCTAGTCAGTGGGGACCAGTCACATGCTTTCAATTCTGTCAGAAAGTTGTCTGGGTTGAAGGATTTATTAGAGCGGGATATCTTGATGTTATGGGTAATTGGGATATGCAATTTTGTCTACTAACATAAGTGAGCATATGGTCACTAATATTATCGGGAAGTGTTCCTGGGGTGTAAATGTTAGTATGGTTATTTGTAAGGATCCAGTCAAGAGTAGTTTCTTTTTATTGGTTTATGGATTCTAGTTGGAGAGGTAATTAATTGTGAGAACCCATAGAGGTTTATATGACTAGTAGGGTGCTGGGATGAACAGGTTATCCAGTCAATGTTAAAGTCCCCAAGGATAATAGTTTCCTGGGGTAGCTGATTAGAGAGTGAACTAAGTAAGTTTTCTAGAATATGGATATTATTTCCTGGGGGAATGTACATACAGATTAGATATATAGATTTGTTGTTGTTAATTTGAAGTTTGATAGACAGTATTTCAGTTTTGAAGTCTAGTGAGGGAAGTTCATTATAGGGTGTGACTTTGAGATTAGATATATAGATAATGGCAACGCCTCCTCCTTTCTTCTTTATACGGTCGCTTCTAAGAATATTATAGCCTGGTGGGGTGATTTCATGGTCTGGAGTAGAGGGTTTTAGCCAGGTTTCTGTAAGACATAGAATGTCGAATGAGTGTAGGTGCAAGAGTGCATGAAGGTGGTGAGTTTTGTTATTTATACTTCTAATATTAAGGTGAGCAATTAGAAGGGAGTTGGCTGTTTTAGTACATGGCAATGGAGTTGGAGAAGTAATATTGTTTAGATTGAAGTTAGAATTAGTTTTAGTACATGGCAATGGAGTTGGAGAAGTAATGTTGTTTAGATTGAAGTTAGAATTAGTATTGGGACCAGGGTTAGGATGAATATCTCCATGTAGGAGGAGATTATGCTGAGAATCTAAGTGGAATTTAGGATTTTTAGTTGAGTTATAATGATATGTTTTGTTTAAGTAAAAAGATATATGAGTTTTTCTGTGGAATTTTGGTAGTAGATAGGTGGAGGAACAGGTTATGTTGCTGTGATAGTGTGTGTTAATAGAAGAGGTTGGTAAAGTTTGTTGGAGGTGAAAATTGTGTTTATGTAAGGAGATATTTTCAAAGAAGGTGACATAATAAGGTAAGGTTAGGGTGGTTATAGTAATGGTGAAAAGTGTGATATATGTGAAAAGTTTATTTCTTTCTTTCTTGACTTCTGTACAAGATATCAGACTTTTTCCAGTTCTAAATCCTCCTTTTTTACACTTTTTAGTGTCTTTTTACCATAGCTGGTAATTTATTTTTCCTTTCCCTTTTACAATCTTTAAGTATATTTCTAATTACCATTGCTGGTAATTTTTCTTTATTTCTATCCTTAATTAAAAAAAATATTTTTCCTTCTACTATTTTAGTATTACTATTTTCAAAATGTCTGAAAATGGCCCTTCTGGCTTTAAAAAATGCCTGAAATGCAGGTACAAGTTGCCTCTTTTTGATGCACATGCCTTGTGCATATGTTACTTGGGCCCAGATCATCTTCAGATAGACTGTTCTGTCTGTAAGGTCTTCAACCTCCAAGCAATCTCAGATAGGAAAAATAAAATAATCTTGAAAGGACTGCTACCATCATCCTTTCTGAGGCTATATCTGGGGCTCAAACCCCAAATTGTAAGTTAAAGGAGCCTTCAACCAAGTCTTTAAGACCTTCGGGATCCTTGACTCCCTCATCAGATCCATCTACAGAACCACCAAAGAAAAAGCATAAGTTGGATCTGAAGACTGCTTCTGCTCAGCTAGCATTGGAGTTGACAAAGACTTCCTCGGATCGTAGCTTCTCAGATCCGAGCCTTTGCCCAGGAACAGGTATTCCCCATCCATAGACCCGGTACCCTCTAGGGTACCTTCCCCATACCTCAAATCCAACCGGCACTCCAGGTACCAATCAGTAGCTTCTACTCACTCTTCCAGAAGTCTGACTGAGGCTGATGTGGACAGAATGATGAGGAAATTTCTCTTGGTGCAGTTACAGATGGGATTTCTCCTGACTCCTATCCCTTTGGGTCACAAAGCCCTTGTCTGTATTACTCCACCAATCTCAGTTCCTTCCCCAATCTGACCTATTGTTTCAGAGTCCTTGGATCTAAGTCTCCCAGGACCATCTGGATCAGTAATGAAGATATTCATATCTTCAGCTCCAAGGCTGTCCCTGAGTATACCAGCTCCAGTGGTTTTGGAGCTGGACAACTCTTGGAGCCAAAGCATTCCTGTCAGATCCGAGGTGTTTGAGTCAACTTGAAAGATTTCGGAGCCTTTTCATCCTCTTGGAGCCACAGCATTGGACAGCTTGGTTCTGACCTCCACTTCAGGTGGACTGCCTTCAGGGCAGGAGGAGCTGATGGAGCAGAAGTATGGCTTCTTCACTTCATTGGCTTCCCTCTCCCTGAGGCATTCTGCCTTTCAGGTGGCGGAGAGTGTGTTCTCTGCTGCAGCTGGGCAGATGGTTCCTACCCCTTTGGATCTTCCCTCTAGATCCCATGTGTCTCTGCATCTTGAGCCTCTTCATTTTATGCCACAGGGGCAGCCAGCCAAATGTTTCCAGGCTACCCAGTAGGGTATTATAGTTTCTTGACACTTCTCCAGAGCATCCCACCGAAGAAGTCCCTAGGAAGAGGAAGTGCAAGAGGAGGCACTTGGACTCCCCTCAGGAGTCTGTCACCAAAAATACTGATTTTGATGAAGGGGAAGGGTCCCCAAGATCATCATGAAGAAGTCTCATTTGAAGACATCTTTGAGATTCTTAAGCAAAGAGGTGATTGGTCTACCAATAACCCTTCCCCAGATGAATCGGTATTCCTGGAGGCCTTTATGTCATCTGCCGCCTGGGTAACTCTGCATGCCGACGATCTCATTTACTTGATCTCTAGGCAGTTGTAGAAGGAACCTAACACAGCTGAGCCATTTCCCAAAAGACTGGATCAGATTCTGGCACCACCTGTAGGAAGGGAGTTTTGTAGCACGGGAGTGACTTAGATGTTATGGTCTTGGCAGCAGCGACCAAGAAGGAACTTGCTGAGCAGAGTTCCTCTGTCTATCCACCTAACAAGGAGTCTAGGCCTTTGGACAAAATTGGGAAGCATGTGCATACTTCAGTGACCTTTGCCCTTAGGTCACTGAACTACCTGGCACACTTTACAAGACTACAAAGGGATTTGATAAAGGAACTATCAAAATCCTTTTCCAGAACCACTACTACTGAAACTCAAATTTCTGTGGCCTCACAGTTGGCAACCCTACAATCCATTTCTAATTCGTCCACGAGACTTGCAGCTGAAGGTACCGCAAGGGCGGTGGGTTCAGGCATTTCCATCAAGAGGCATGCCTGGATGCGTTTGTGTGATTTTTGTGGAGCCCTTCAAGTCGTCATTCACTAATGCACCCTTTGTTGACAGTTCACTGTTTGGCCTTAAAGTAAAGGACACACTCTCCAGGTGTGAAAGATGAAAAGAACCTCTCTGTAATGGAAGTACATTTTTCAACCCTTCAAAGAACCATCTCTAGAAATTAACGAGGTGGTCGAAAGACATGGTTCAGAAAGTCCCAGGGTTCTTTCCAAGATCCTCCTGGAGATAGTTCCCCCAAAGTCAGCGAGGGGAACTCAAATGGAAGACACCACTCATGCAGCAGAGGAGGCCCACAGAACTAAGGGTCTAGAGATTCCTTCACTGACAGACCCAACCAGTGCTTCTCAAAGGAGGCCTGATTGCTCCCCACTGGAGGCAATCAGGGGTTAATTATCCCTGCACCAAGAGACACTCACTCAACATCAAAAAAGATACTTGAGTGCAGAGGATTATTTCAAAGGGTATATAATTCCCTTTTCCTTGCCATCTCCATCTGTATACACATTTCCAGATGTTCCACCCAGTCAGAGGAAAGCAGCAGCACTAGAAATACAAAAGCTGCTAGGAAAAGAGAGTCATCCAAGAGGTCCCACCAGACCAGATAGAATCTGGAACTTATTCAAGATTCTTTTTAGTGTCAGAGAAAACAGGATTGGAGAATGATTTTGGATCTCAGCATCTTGAAGAAATTACTTCGGCATACAAAGTTTCAGATGATCATAGTTCAGTCCATTCTGTCCTTCTATGGTCATGGTTCAGTCCATTCTGTCTTTCTTGTGCAAGGATGACTGGATGTGCTCCATAGACCTTCAGGATGCATGCTACCACATAAAAATGAACAGACAGTCCAGAAGATATCAATGCTTCTGCCTGGCAGCCAGTCATTACCAGTTCAGAGCACTGCCCTTTGGCCTCGCCACAGCCCCCAGGGTGTTCACCAAATGCATGGCAGTGGTAGCAGCTCACTTCAGACTGCAGGGATTCTGAGTGTTTCTGTACCTGGACAACTGGCTCATCACCGTCCTGATCAGGCATCTACTCATAAAAGGATGAGATCAGGTACTCTAGATTTGCTGCCATCTGGGGATAACCATACATTTCAACAAATCTGAGTTAGAACCATCTCATACATTGGAATTCATAGGAGCAATTTTCAACACACTATCAGTGACAGCTTCTCTTCCTCTCTCAAGAGTACATTCAATCAGATTCCAGGTCAGAAAAATAGTTCACAGTACCACAATCTCAGCCTGATTGATTCTGCAAGCCTTAGGATCAATGTCAGTGGAGATAGTCCTAGTTCCCCTAGCAAGGTTTTACATGACAATTCTTCAATGGATGTTAGCAACATAATGGTCTGTTCTTTACCAGCACGTCAGCCCAAATAAGTGTCACTCAGGCATGCAAGAGATACCTTTGGTGGTGGATTGGATCAGATCAGGTTCTACAAGGCCATCCTTTCATTCTTCTTCAGCTCAAGGCCATAGTAGCCACGGGCACATCCTAGATTGGGGGGGCACTTCCTGGGGAAAACAGTCCAAGGCACTTGGTCCCCTGAAGATGTCTGGGAAATGCAAACATTGTTTTTAGCGTTGAAGGAATTCCAAGACTCTCTCCCTTTCGGGACAATTGCAGTTCAGACCAACAGTATGTCAGTGGATCTGTTGTCCTTTTCATTCTTCCTTGCTACTAGGTCTAGGATCTGACAGTTAGATCCGATATAACTGCTTTCCACCAGACTTCAGATCCAAGCCTCAAGCTGCTCCCTTTACCCATTATACCACTGAGCATCCCTAAGCCCTCAGATCTCATTTGCCACTTTTCCAGTCAGATGGAAGATCAAAGCTGTCTTCCAACTTTGCGATTGTTTAGCGTCTTTTCAATTTTTCTTGTCTCCTTTTAGTATTCTTACTTTTCCATTAGTGTAGTGTATGTTTTGCTCCTCCCTTTTCTTCCCTTTGTAATAGCTTTTAGAGTGTTCTTTGTTTTCCGATAAAGTGTACATGTGTTAGGTAGGTGGGTTAGGTAGTGTGTGTACTGTTTCAAATTCTTGTTCTCCTATTGGTAGTTGTTTTCCTTCCCTGCTCTTTCACTTTGTTAGTTAATGTTTAGTGTGTTTACTGTTAAAAAAAAAAAAAAAAAAATATATATATATATATATATATATATGTATATTCTAGTTTCAAATTGGTTTTGTCATTTTGGCTCCTGTCTTAATGTTGCTGGAGCCAAGGACCTGAGTTTATTTTTCTATAATTACTTTTTTGTTAGCTCACTGGCTGTGTGTGTGTGTGTGTGTGTGTGTGTGTGTGTGTGTGTGTGTGTGTGTGTGTGTGTGTGTGTGTGTGTGTGTGTGTGTGTGTGTGTGTGTGTGGTTTACTTTGTCCAAAAAACTGGACATAACTACTGGCTTCAAAAAGTCCACTTCTTGTGGGCATAAGATCCCCAACTCTGATGCCCACAAGAAGTACGTTTACTGTTTGGGAGCTGCCCATCTTGACACTCCTTGCTCAGTGTGCAGTGCCTTCAATCTGAGAGCTCTTGCGGATCAAAGGAACAAACTGTTCCTTAAAGGTTTATTGCCTGCTGGGAGCTTAAATCCTCAGTGAACATGCAGTCTTGTAGCCAAGGAAGAGACACCACAGGTCGTCTTCCCCCACCTCGGAGCCATCCTTGAAACAGAGAAAAGTATCGGATCAAGACATTGTCGGATCTGACTTTGGTTTTTAAAACCTTGGATCCTACCCTGTCATTAGTTCTGACAGTCTCAGCTCCCAGTACCAGTTCTCCAATGTGATCCTTCTCAGAATTGGATCCTAAAACTTCAGATCTGACAGCTAAAGGCAATACCCCAGACTTAACTTTGCAGGCAGTGGCTCCGACACTGCCACCTAAGATTTTCCAGACACCTATCAAACCCTTGAAACCACCGTCCCCACCTCTTCTAGGTCTTCCAGGAGCTTCTCTGAACTTGACATGGACAGGATGATGCAGAAGTTCCTTAGGGTTCACATTCAAATAGGGGTCAATCCAGCTGTATCCCCTACTGGATCTGTGAGCTCTCCAGTCCTGCAATGACTTTTTTCTTCTCTGATCCATCAATTGGTTTCAGAGTCCAAGGATTCAAGATCCCCAACAGGCATGCTGTCAGATCCTAAGAAGTCCGGGACTGCAGACCCGACAGTCACTTTGACCAGCTCAGTTCAGTTGTCTTTGGATCAGAGCGGGTCATGGATTTGAGAAGTCTTTGCCAGGTCTGAGTGGCAGGGTTCAGCTCTGATTTGTTTGGATCTTTCCTTCCCCTGGGCACCTCTGCTCTAGACAGCTCAGATCCATTTCTCTCCGGATGGTGCTGATCTTGGGATAGCCCTGACTGCCTGTCCTCAGCATCTTTGGCTCCGAGGGAGGAAGGAGAAGTTTCTCCGGGTCTGTCAGCCTTCTGGGTTTTAAAAAGGGCATTTTTTTTCAGCCAGAGAACTGTCTTCTTCTATCCTGATTCATACTTCCCATCCTTCATCTGTTTTGAGTGCTGAGCCCATCATTCCGGTTCCATCAGGTCAGCCAGTTCCAGAAGGTGTCCATGTGCGACCCACACAGGGAGTCCCCTCCTCTTCTAATACCTCCCCGGCCCACCCCACTCAGGAGGTTCCTCGAAAGAGGTGTGCAAAAGGAGGCACATAGACTCCTCCATGGAGTGTCTCACAGAGTACACAGACTTTGCGGGAGGGAAAAGATCCCACTGATCTCCACCTAATGATGTCTCCTTTGGAGACATCATGGAAATCCTTAGGTAAAGAGGTGGATGGTCTTCCCAAAATTCTTCTGCTGAGGAGACTCTGTTTCTGGAGGCTTTCAGGGCTATCTCATCTACATCTTTGGTGACCTCCCTCCCCCAGTGGATGAGCTTATTGACCTTTTCTCCTGCTGGGCATAGAAGGAGCCAGACTCTGTTGAACCAATTCCCAAATATCCTGATAAAATGCTGTCTCCACCCATCGACCACCAGTTCTGGGAGTTGCCGTGGATGCTATGGTTGTGGCAACAGCCACAAAGAAGGAGCTAGCACAGTAGAGATCCACTGTCCATCCCCCAAACAGGGAGTCCAGAGTCATGGACAGGTTTGGGAATCATGTTTACACCACAGCTACTTTCGCACTGAGATCATTGAATTTTATGCCCATTTCACTCATTTGCAAGAGAGATTTGATCAAAGAGCTCGCAAATTCTCTTGTTGAGTCCATGTCTGCGGATGATCTTAAGAAAGTTTCTCTGCAGCTGGCCACTCTGTCATCAGTCACTAACTCATTGATGAGGTTGATTTCCCATGCAGCGGAAGGTGCCTCTCGAGCAGCCAGTTCAGGCAGAGCCATGTGGCGAAGTGGATGAGGCTCTGCAGTTTCATGGAACCCTTTAAGACGGCCATTGTTAACACTCCTTTTGATGGTTCCTCCATTTTCTGACCATCAGTCAAGGAAATGCTTACCTACAGCAAGCAGGAAGGAAAGACCCTGTCTGCCATTGGGATCAAGTTGTCTGCCCCTCAGCGTACCTTCTCCAGGAACCAATAAGGTGGCAAGAAAATTTGGTTCTGCAAGTCTTAGGCACCTTCCTAGGACTCATGGGGAGATTCCGGAACTCATGGGGAGATTCCTCTTCCAGAGGCGGAGGAGGAGGTTTCAGTGGCAGGCATCACTCTAGAAGCAGAGGGTGTCCGCAGAATCAGGGCTTTAGGGATTCCTTTCCTGACAGGCCCTATCAGTTCTCCTGAAGTGCTGCCCATCTGCTGTTCTCTGGAGGCAGACAGGGTACGTTTTTTACTGCACCCAGAAACCTGGACAAGTATTGCACAAAACAAATAGGTGATTTTCATTATATCCAGAGGCTATTACATTCCCTTTTCCCTTCTCCTACAAGACTAAACAAGAAACTCCCTGATGTTCCACCCAGTCAGAGGGAGTAAGCAGCCCTAGAAATCCAAAAGCTGCTTCAGAAAAAAGCCGTCTAAAAGGTCCCAACTGAAGAGATAGGATTTGGAACTTACTCCCACTTCTTTTTGGTACCAAAGAAAACAGGCGGACCTCAGACCAATCCTGGATCTAAGCATATTAAATAAATATATAAAGAAGTCCAAATTCCAAATGGTTAAGGTGCAGTCCATTCTGCTGCTTCTGCACAAAGACGACTGGATGTGCTCCGTAGATTTCCAGGAAGCATACTATCACATAAAGATATACAGGTGTTCCAGGAAATTTCTGCGCTTCCAGCTGGGAGCCAATCATTATCAATTCAGAGCACTGCCCTTTGCTCTCACCACAGCCCTCCCAGGTGTTCATCGAGTGCATAGCAGTAGTAGCAGCTCACTTGAGACTTGAAGGATTTCAGGTGTTTCTGTACCTAGATGATTGGCTCCTTACTGCCCCAACCAAGCATCAACTGATTCAAGCCAGAAATTATCTGATGTACATCTCAAACCTTTTAGGAGTTTCTGTAAACTTAGCAAAATCAATGCTAACTATGGTGCAAAACCTGGAATTTATAGGCACCCAACTAGATACCTTGCACACAGTGGCTTATCTTCCAGCACACAGGATGTCTTCATTGAGAGATCAGATAAAAGACATACTATCTCACCCTTCTCCTCCTGCGAGGCTGGTATTACAGGTACTGCGGTCCATGTCAGCAACAATAATACTAGTCCCACTGGCCAGGTTTTTCATGAGGATAATCCAGTGGATGTTAGCAGTTCACTGGTCATTCCTTCATCATCCTCTTTCTATGCCTATAAAGCACACACCAGTTTGTGAACATCATGTCCGTTGGTGGATTTACTGCCAGGATCTGCACTTGGGCAGGCCTTTTTCTCTTCCTTCACCAACAACCACAGTGACCACAGATGCTTCCCAGCTGGAAGAGGGGCATTACAACAGGAAGTTTTTCCAAGGCACGTGGTCCTTGTTAGAAACCAAGTTGCATGTCAGTGTCCTAGAGATGAGACCAGTCCTTATGTCATTGCAAGCCTTTCAGGACGATCTCCCGTCAGGGACCATTGCTATACACACAGACAACATGTCAGTGGTCTGGTACATCAGCAAACAAGGAGGAACTCATTCTTACCCATTATGCAGGAAGGCCATGAGGATCTGGGAATGGGCGATCTCTTCAGAACACGTTCTAGTTGCAATACACATTTCTGGGAAAAACAACATATTGGTGGACAGACTCAGCAGGTTCATTTTGATGCCTCATGAGTGGTCCATGAAACCAATCAGTAGTGAACAGGATTTTCATCCATTTGGAACAGCCTTGCTGTGACCTATTTGCCTCTCCCCTCAAGAACAAGTGCAACAAATATTTCACTCTGATCCCTCCTCAGGGGGAGTCACCAAGGGATGTGCTAGTCCACGTTGGAACCCTGGGTCTCCTCTATGTTTACCCTCCTCTACTTCTGATCCCATGATTTCTTCATAAAGCAAGCAGGTTGAAGAGCTCAGTCATCTTCATTGCCCCCTTTTGGCCTCGCCAGGTGTGGTTCTCCTTCCTATGGTCTCACCTCAAGTATCCTCCATGGATTCTAGAGCCCTCTTGGGTTCTCCTGTCTCATCCGTTAGAACTCCAGTGCCTCTATCTCCATGCCCTCAAACTAAATGCATGGTTTCTCCAGTTCCAGTGATTGTTAGACAGTCTAGGCTTGCTTCCCCAGTATGTCACACTGTTTTAGCATCTCAGATGTCTTCTATTAAAAAGCTCTACAAAAGTAAGTGGAAACAATTTTCTATATCGGCTTGCAAAGAGAACATTGACCCTTTTTCAGCTTCAATCCCAGACATTTTACTTTTCTTTAGCCACCTCTTCGATTAAGGAGCTAGCTTTTCCACGGTTAACCTCTAGGTAGAGGTGATATCTAATTTTCGCTCAGGAAGCCAAAGTTTTTCCATGCCTTCCACTAAACTATGTAAAGCTTTCATGAAGCGAATTTTCCTTCTCTGACCCCCAATTAAAAAACCTTCTCCACCATGGGACCTCATGGTAGTTCTTCAGGGATCAACCCAGAGGCATTTTGAGCCAGCAAGCACCTGTGAATTGAAATATTTTTTCCAGAAAACTATTTTGCTTGTAGCTGTTACTTCGGTAAAGAAAATCTCTGACTGAAGCAACAGAAGTTGAAACAAACTAAAATGAATAAAACAAAATCCACGTCAGCAGAACCAGCAGCAAAGAGTCCAATATTAAGTGTTTTATTAACATCCACTTTTCGTTCAAGAAAACTGAACCTCTTCAGACAAACATCAAAAGGTAACAAATATAAAAAAACTCCTTAAATACACAATTAACAACACATGGTACATTTGAATGGACCAACCAACTGGTTAAAACTCGCTGACATCAATGTGTGGGAAAAAGCTGATCTCAAAGCTTCTTAAAGTGCTACTGCATACAAAAGTCAGGTCTTTACAAATTGTGTTTTAAAATCAAACAACTAACCAAAATAAAATTGAAAATTGTCAAGGAAATGTGTCTAAACATAAAATGTTTAAAACCAAGAAAACATAATAAATAGAACCGATTTGCTGACAAAAAATAATAATAAAAAGTGAAACATAAAAAATAACAAGTCATAAATGAAGAACAAAAATAAAAAATAATAAATAATAAAATTACCTCTGCATACTTCTGAGTTTCAAAATGCAAGCTAAACTTACTCTGTCGTTAAGACCTGGAGGTGTATATGAACAGAGTTTCAGCTGCCAAATCACTTCTAGGCGTTCTAATAATAGTTGGAAAGGACCCCCCCTGATGTCAAAGGGAACCTGTCCTAACACCCTAAAAGTAAAACTGTGCTGGGGGTGGTCATTAACATGTTTCGCCAAAGCGTTTTCACACTTATTTTTCCTGATACAATATAAATGCTCATAGATTCTTTTGTTAAAACCTCTGTCAGTCTTGCCCACATAAAACGCTGGGCAAGACTGGCAGCAAGCTAAATAAACAACCGATCGAGATTTACAGTTGAATCTACCAACAGTGGAGAAAGAAGACACAGCAATTTTGAATCTCGAACCAGTGGCAATGTGCCTGCACATGTTACAACTCTCACATTTGAAAGTGCCCTCTACTATAACACGATTGTCCTTTTTTGTTTCTAGTATCCGTTTGAGGTTGTTACCACTCCTGTATATAAAACTAAGCAAAGTACCAAACCTGGCTTGTAAGGCATCGTGACAACAGAAAATACTCCAGTTCCTAACAAACACCTCCTTGATTAAATGAATCTCAGCACTAAAATTAGTGATGAAAGAAATAGAAGTGTCTACTTTCTTGTTGCCTACAAAGACTTCAGACATAACTGGAGGTGAGTGTTCTAGTGGACAAGTTGTGAATAAACTGCTTTGTAAAATAGGTTTATAAACACCCCCATACCTTTTATTCTGGACCTCAGTGACCAGGTCGTGAATAAACTTATCTGGGTAACCTCTGTGTAGAAACAATCCCTTAATGAACTCACATTCTTCTAAAAAGGGTTCATCGTCAGTTACCATTCGAGCAGCGCGCACAAGCTGCCCTTGACTAACCCTCTTTTTTGGTGCCCAGGGTGGGCACTAGTAAAGTGTAACATGGTGTTAGAATAGGAACTCTTACGGTATATTTTGGCCTTGAAGCTACCAGCAGGAATATCTTTGTTTAAGTCTACATCCAGATAAGAAATTCTAGAATCAGACTCTACAAATGTAAAGTTCAAAAAAGACATGCTGGAATTGAGATGGTCCATGAAGGTCCCCACATCATTAATTGAACCTCTTTTTTAAAAGTGACTGTAAACACATTTTCCATAGATACGATGAAAAGATTGAGCCCGGAGAGGAAATTTTGGTTTCCCCATTCCCCCGCCGAAAATTTTGGGTCCAAAAGGGTCAAATTGAGCCGGTCCCCTAGTCCCTTGGAGCCATTGGAGAGGCCTACTCGGACCCATTCGGTCTCTTCCAGGTCATCAAGGATGTCAGATTCGGACATAGACAGGGTGCTCCAAAGACTTTTCCAGTCCCCAGTCTTTCAGAAATTTGTCTCGGCTCCGACCCAATTGGCTTCGGAGCCGATAGCCCATCCCACTGCCATTCCTCCTCCGACCGCTTCGGCTCCGTCGAGCAGGTGCTGATGGAGCCAGTGGAGATCCTAGGGTCGGCTCCGACCCTTACTCCAACCCGGCCTTGAGTCCGAGTTTAGCACACGGACTTCTTCGGCCGGACGGGGGGGTGACGTTTCGGGACCAATGCTGTCGGTTCCAAGCCTCCCTCTCGGTGCCCGCCGCGGGACTTCCGTCTGCTATCATGGCTCGGAGACTGGACCCTCCCAGGATTCTGGGGTCCGGCCTCCAGAGCTATGAGGAGTGCCTTGGCCAAGTCTTCGGCCATCTCTACGGCTTTACCGGCAACTTCCTGGGCATGGAGACTGGGTCTTTGGCAGTTCCCTGTCTCTAGGCAGCGGAGCCCCAGGGCCTGAGGTTACTCCCACTGGGGGTTCCCTCCTCCTGAGGGTCTTCGGAGTTGTCTTGGAGGAGCCCCAAGGAAGAGATCGTGCAAGAGGAAGCACGTGGACTCCCCGATGAGTCTCTTACATCGGACACTGATCTTGATGATGCGGAGGGGTCCCCAAAGTCATCCTCGGATGATGTCTCATTTGCAGACATTCTAGAGATCCTCAAGCAACGAGGCGGCTGGAATTCCAAACCCCCCTCCTCTGATGAGTCGGTGTTCCTCAAAGCCTTCCGGGCTCAGCCCTCCGCCTCCTGGGTGTCTCCGCCTTGACGAGCTCCTGGATTTGGTTTGTTGGAGGCGTGGGAACATCCAGATACTGTGGAACCAGTGCCTTCTCGCCCTAACAAATTTTTGTCTGCCCCACCGAGAAGGAGTTCTTAACGAAGTGGCTGTAGATGCCATGGTGGTGGCATCTGCTACCCAGCAGGACATGGCAGAGGCTTCAACATCCGTCCATCCTCCTAATAAGGAGTCTAGGAGCATGGACCGCAGGGAAGCGCACCCTGACTTCAGCGGCCTTTACTCTGAGGTCCCTGAATTATTTGGCACATTTCACCAGACTACAGAGGGATCTGGTCAAGGAGCTCTCAAACTCCCTCTCAGGTAACCTACCTGAGCAGCTAGCCCAGTCGGTTAGCTCTCAGTTAGCTATCCTTACCTCGATTTCTAACTCGTCCATGAGGCTCATTTCATATGCGGCCGGGGGGCAGAGCGGCAGGCACAGGCGTGGCTCTCACGGAGACAAGCCTGGCTCCGTTGTGTCATTTCGCTGGAGGCCTTCAAGTCTTCCTTTGCCGACGCTCCCTTTGATGGGTCCTCTTTGTTTGGACCCAAGGTAAAGACACTCTTACCGCTGTGAGCAGGAGGGAAAGACTTTATCTGCCGTAGGAGCACGTTATTCCACTCCCTTTCGGCCTTATCCCAAGGCTAAAAGAGGAGGGAAGATTTGGTTCCGCAAATCACAGAAATTCTTTCCTCAACAGCAGGAAGATTCCCCTTCCAGAGGCAGAGGACGGGGAAATTTTTCTGGGAGACGCCGTCCCAGAGGTGGCAGAGGCCCCCACAACACTGGAGACCGCGAGTCCTTTCGTGGCTCTTCAGCCTCCCACACTCCATGAGGGATTGCCCGGCTGTGCTGCTCCAGAGCCAGTCGGGTGCCGTTTTGCCAAGCACCTAAAAGCCTGGGAGTCTATTACTCAGGACAGATGGGTGCTTCGGATTATTGCCGGAGGTTACACCATTCCCTTCACACACTCACCCCCACCGTCCAAAAGAATCCCGACCCCACCACCCAGTCAAAGGGAAATTGCAGCCGTAGAAGCTTCAAAGCTGCTAGAAAAAGGAGTCATCCAGCCGGTCCCCACAGACCAGATCGGATCCGGAAATTACTCAAGGTTATTTTTAGTGCCAAAAAAGACAGGGGACCTGAGACCCATTTTGGATCTCAGCAAACTAAACCAGTCCGTCATGAAGTCCAAATTCCGAATGGTCACTTTGCAGTCCATTCTCCCATTGTTGGAGAAAGATGTTTGGATGTGCTCCATAGATCTCAAGGACGCCTATTATCACATACCGATACATCAGGCGTCCAGGAGGTATCTGCGCTTCAGCCTGGGAGACAGTCATTTCCAATTTTGTGCTCTGCCCTTTGGTCTCACCACAGCCCCCAGGGTGTTCACCAAGTGTTTGGCAGTAGTGACTGCTCACCTGAGGAGTCTCGGATTCCAAGTGTTTCCCTATCTGGACGACTGGCTCCTGACTGCCACCACCAGGCATCTACTACTAGAGAACCTACAAGCCACCATCTCCCTGGGTGCTTCCCTGGGAATTACATTCAACTGGTCAAAGTCTGTCTTGCTGCCTTCTCAGCACATAAGATTCATAGGAGCAGAGATAGACTCAAAGTTAATGCGAATCTTCCTTCCTAACGAAAGGATACAAACATTACAAGATCAAGTCCGAGCCGTGCTTCTAAGATCCAAAGCCCCAGCCAGGATGGACCTGCAACTTTTAGGTTCAATGTCTGCCACGGTTCTCCTAGTTCCTCTGGCAAGATTGCACATGAGGATTCTTCAGTGGCTGTTATCGACACAATGGTCTTTTCAGGATCTCCCCCTCAATCATCACATACTGATTACAGAAACGTGCAAACGGGACCTCCGCTGGTGGCTTCTACCATCCAATCTGAATCAGGGAAGACCTTTTGTTATACCCCCTCCGGTGGCCACCTTGACAACGGATGCCTCCCAGACGGGGTGGGGGGGGCATTGTCTGGGCAGGTCAGTTCAAGGTTCTTGGCTTCCCAATGAAACATCTCTCCATATCAATGTGTTGGAAATGAGGGCTGTACTTCTGTCCTTACAAGCCCTCCACAAGTTTCTCCCTCAAGGCATTATCGCCATCCATACAGACAACATGTCGGTAGTCTGGTATCTAAACAAACAAGGAGGGACCAGATCTTACCCCCTTTGCAGAGAGGCCATGAGGGTGTGGGAATGGGCAGTGGCTACCAAGCTTCCTGGTAGCGACCCACATTCCGGCAAATCAATGTATTGGCAGACAGACTGAGCAGGACTATTCTCTCTCCTCACGAGTGGTCTCTGAGCGAAACAGTAGCAGCTCAGATTTTCAAGCGATGGGGATTCCGTGCTGCGACCTGTTTGCAACACCACGAAACTGAAGTGCAAAGGTTCTTTACCTTGACCCAGCGTCAAGGGGGAGACAGCTACGGATGCTCTAGTCCAACCTTGGCCAACAGGACTGCTTTATGCTTTTCCTCCGATTCCACTCCTCCCCAAAGTCATCCAGAAAGCTTCCCAGTTGGGGTCCACAATGATTCTAATTGCTCCGTACTGGCCTCGTCAGGTATGGTTCCCCTACCTACAGAAATATACTCTGGACGGTCCTTGGTTCTTGGACCTAATTCGGACCTTCTGATTCATCAGTCGGGACAACAGCACCAGTCCCTTCACACTTTGAAATTAACAGCTTGGCTCCTCCACTTCCGACTATAGTCAGAAATCACACCTTGGACCCGGAAGTTATTCACATTTTATCTTCAGCCCACAAACCCACCACTAAGAAGTTGTATCACAGTAAGTGGAAGAGGTTTGCTATCTGGGCTCAACTCAGAGGATTAGACCCTATTACTGCCCGATACCAGAGGTCTTGAAATTTTGACATCCTTGTTTAATCAAGGATCTTCAGTCTCTACTATTAAAGTCCAATTAGCAGCTATCTCCAAATTTCACGATTCCACAGACCCACCGTTGATGAGCAGCAGATTATGTAAAACTTTTATGAAAGGTGCTGTGCTTTTAAGACCCCAGTTTTTCATCCTGCCTCCGTGGGATCTTGATTTGGTACCGTGCCTTAACATCTTCCCCTTTGAACCGGCTGCTACATGTGAGTTGAAATATCTGTCTTGGAAAACTGCCTTCTTGATTGCAATTACCTCTGCAAGAAGAGTTTCAGAACTTCAAGCCCTATCTATCAAACCACCGTACTTGATTTTTCACAAGGATAGAGTATCACTTAGACCTAATCCATCTTTTGTCCCAAAAGTTTGCTCTAATCTCTGTCTCCAACAATCTTTAGAGCTACCAGTTTTTTTTCCAAAATTTTCAAACAAAGCGGAATACACCTTCCATACATTGGATGTTCACAGGCAATTGTGCTTCTATCTAGATAGGACTCAGCAAATTCGGAAAACAGATCAATTGTTTGTGTCCTTTTCAGATAATAAATTGGGTAAATCCATCACTAAAGCTACTATTGCCAAATGGATCAGAGATTGCATAACTCAAGCTTATTCCTCTTCAAATAAGCAACTTACAACATCTGTCAAAGCTCACTCTACTAGAGCTATGGCTACCTCTATTGCATTCCATTCCAAGCTCGCTATTTCTGAAATTTGTGCTGCGGCTACTTGGTCCAACCCGCACACTTTCATTTCCCACTATAAATTGGATGTGGCATCTAAAGGACGAGCATCATTTGGTTCCACGGTACTCAGGAGTGTTTTCCAGTGAGCCACCCAGGATTTAGGTGCTAGGGACGCTGTCCCATCAGTCAGAATGTAGGCGAGATAGGATCACATAACATCTTTTAGTTATGTACTCACCATAACTTCAGATGTTTGGGATCCATCTCGCCTACATTCCTAATACCCACCCTCCTTCCCCCTGCCTTAGAGATCAGAAGAGATTGAACGGTTTGGGTTCTACTGTTTTTTATCTTGTATCATCTGTCAATGTTATATAAGCAGTGCATGTGTGTGTGCATGTATGCGGACAAACTAGATCTGGGGGACTGGTAGTGGTGCATCCTGGGATATAGTAAGCTCAGCCAATAAGAGACTTCGCTCTTTGGCATAAGCGTGCCGAGTCGGAGCCGAGGATCGGCTCCGAACCCATCAGTCAGAATGTAGGCGAGATGGATCCCAAACATCTGAAGTTATGGTGAGTACATAACTAAAAGTTACCCATTACAAACTGGACATTATTTCCAGAAGCAGAGCTGCTTTTGGTTCAACAGTGCTCTGTCATATTCTTCCATTAAGGCCACCCAAGAGTTATGTAGCTGGAGACTCTGACCTAGTAGTGAAAAAGAACATCAGATTTGTAAGTTATGTACTTACCATAACTTGGCATCTGTGTTTTCTATTTTTATTCTTCCTCACTTCTCCCCATCCATCCCCCTTTCTTTGTTCCTGGAAGTTTCCTGGATATTTTCAGACCCCACAGGTTCTTGGTTTGAGCCTGCTCAGGATATTAAATCTCTTCTGTGGTTTATGTTTATTACTAGGTGAAGGCAGTTTTCATTCAGATGTATCTATATAGAAAGCAGCAAATTTGATCTGAGGGCTTATGGATGTTCTGGGGGATTATGGGGAAAAGGAGGAGCTTGAGGCTTGGATCTGAAGTCTGGTGGAAAGCGCCTGTATGGGATCCGATGGTAAGATCTTAGACCCAGTAGTGAGGAAGAATGAAATTGGACAACACAGATGCCAAGTTATGGTAAGTATATAACTTGTAATTTGGTACATCAACAAACAAGGAGGAACTAGATCTTATCCCTTGTTCGAGAAGGCCTCAGAGGTTGGCAATGGGTGATCTCATCTAACCTTTTTCTGGTAGCAATGCACATTCTGGGGAGGTCCATTATGATAGAAGATAAATTGAGCAGGTCCATTCTACTACCTCATCATTGCTCTCTCAACACTAAAGTGTCAGAAACGATTTTTCACCATTGGGGCCAACCTTGCCGCAATCTCTTTGCATCTTCCCTGAACAACACATGCAGCAGCTTTTGTGCCTAAATCCCCCCAACAGGGGAATCACCAAGAGATGCAAACTACACAGTTGGCCCGCAGTCTCCTCTGTTTTATCCCAAATTCCCTTGATTCCCAAATTTCTAAAGAAAGCTTTCCAGTTGAAGAGCAGAGTCATCTTCATCGCACCTTACTGGCCTCAACAGATTTGATTCCCCTTTCTTTTGGCCTCATCTAATTTACCCACTGTAGATTCTGGATCCCATTCCAGACACCCTGTCTCACCCGATAGAAATTATTGCATGATTCACCCATATATCTCAAACCTAAAGCTGACAGCATGGTTTCTCCACTTCCTTTAATAGCCAGACAACCTATGCTGATGTCCTCTGTCTGTCATATACTTTTATCTTCCCATAGAGCTTCTACAAGAAAACATTATAGAAGTAAATGGAAGAGGTTTGTGTTTTGGTTGCTTCAAAAATATATTGGCCCCTTTTCAGCCCTTATACAAATTGTCATTGAAATTTTGGCTACAATTTTCAATGAAATAGCTACCTTTTCAACAATTAGAATTCAATTAGCAGCCATCTCTAATTTCCACATTGGATTTGAGAGCTCCATCCTGGCTTCATCTAAACTTTGTAAGACCTTCTTGATAGGTACGTACCCTTCTTTTGAGACCTACTCCATGGGACTTAAATTTAGAACTACAGACATTGATTCATTCTCCCTTTGAACCAACAGCAAAATGTGATTTAAAGTTTCTGACCAGGAAGACTATCCTACTGGTAGCCATCACCTCTGCTGGAAGGATTTCTGAACTTCAAGCATTGTCTTCTAAACCTTTCTACTTGATTTTTCACAGAGATAAAGTTTGAACCAATTATTTCCTTCCTAAGGTAGTATCAGAATCTAACATCAACCAGCCCATTAATCTGTCAGTTTTCTTCTCAAAATTTGCAAACAAAGATGAATGTATGTTATACTTATTGGACATTCACAATTATGTTTTTACTTATATAGAGCAAAAGAAGTTAGAAAGATGGATCAATTTCTCCTTTGCAGATTCTAAATTGGGTAAATCAGTTGCATAGGTAACTTTGACCAGATGGCTAACAGACTGTATATCATTTGTCTGCAACAAGTTGGGTCTGTCCTTACCAAAACCTTTAAGAGCCCATTCAACTAGGTCCATAGCTACTTCTTCAAGGTTTCTATCTAGGTCTTCCATGGATGACATATATGCGGCTACAACTTAGGCCAGTCCTCATTCCTTTTTTACTCATTACAAACAGGATCTGGCCTCAAGGGGAAGAGCAGCTCTTGGCTCAACTGTGCTTAGAAATATCTTTCTTTAGAGTCCACCCGGGATTTTAGGTAGCTGGGAAATCCTCCCTGCTGTTGAGGAATGAAGGAAAATTGACAACATCAGATAAAGAAGTTATGTACTCACCATAATGTTCCATCTGTGTTGTCTGTCCGTTTTCATTCTTCCTCAACTCCCCTCCCACCAACCTCCAACCTTTCTCACAATTGATTTCTGGAAGAACAACAACTTATAAGAACACCTCTTTTACTTATGTTGATATCCAGATAATGGCTTTTTCTGTCAGGAATATATTTCTTACTTTATGTCAACCAGCAAACAAGAACTAATGTATGTTAGGGTTGGTGCATTATGGGTAAGGGTATAGCTGAAGAGTTTTTGGTAGACACAAGCTAAAACAACGGCCGAGTTTGATCTGAGGATTGGTCCAAACCAAACTGTTGAGGAAGAATGAAAATGGACAACACAGACAGAATGTTATGGTGAGTACGTAACTTCTTTTTTCCTATTGTCAGAATATGATATATGACCTGAAGTATAAATTTTGAATATGCAATGTACACTGAATAGGAATTTAGGTGTACTCTCTATGATCAGAACATGCTATGTACCCTGAAGTAGGAGTGCTGGTGTACTTCCTATGGTCAGAATATTTTGCTATATAACGTAAATTATGAATATAGGTGTATTTTCTGTGGTCAAAATGAATATGCTATATGAAGTATGAGTGTAGGTGTACTGCCTATAGTCGCAATGTGCTATGCACCCCAAAGGCAGGAGTATAGGTGCACTTCCTATAATCAGAATATGCTATGTACTCTAAAGTAGGAGTATAGTTTTTTCCTTTTGTCAGAATATGTACCCTTAACTAGAAGTATAGGTGTACTTCATGTGGTTAATGTGTGCTATGTGCCCTAAACAGGAATATAGGTGTACTTCCTATGTTAAGAATATGCTATATATCCCTAAGTAGGAATGCAGGATTACTTCATGTGATCAGAATATACTATATACCCCAAAGAAGGAGTGTAGGTGTACTTCCTTGGGTCTGAATCACCTATGTACCCCAATGTAGAAGTCTAGGTGTACTTCCTATGGTCAGAATATGCAATATACCCCAAAGTATGAGTATAGGTGTGTTTTCTCTGGTCAGAATATGCTGTATCCCCTGAAGTAGATATATAGGTGTACTTTCTGTGGTAAGAATATGCTGTGTAACCCAAAGTAGGAGTACAGGTGCACTTCCAGTGTTCAGTATATACTATGTACCCTGAAGCTGGAATATAGGTGTGTTTCATCTACTCAGAATATGCTGTGTACCCTGAAGGAGGAGTATAAGTGTACTTCATATGGCTAGAATATGTTATGTGCCCTGAATTATGACTATAGGTGTATTTCATATGGTCAGAATATGCTATACGAAGTGGGAGTATAGGTGCAATTCTTATAGTCAGAGTATGTTATGTACCCCAAAGTAGGAGTATATGTGTACATCCTATGGTCAGAATATGCTATATACCCCAAAGTATGAGTATAGGTGTGTTTCCTCTGGTCAGAATATGCTGTATCCCCTGAAGTAGATATATAGGTGTACTTTTTGTGGTAAGAATATGCTGTGTAACCCAAAGTAGGAGTACAGGTGCACTTCCAGTGTTCAGTATATACTATGTACCCTGAAGCTGGAGTATAGGTGTGTTTCATCTACTCAGAATATGCCGTGTACCCTGAAGGAGGAGTATAAGTGTACATCCTATGGTCACAGTATGCTATGTACCCTGAAGTAGGACTATAGTTATACTTCCTATGGTCAGAATATACTATGTACCCCAAAGTAGGCGTATAGGTGTTCTTCATATGGTCAGAATATGTTATATACCCCAAAGTAGGAGTATAGACATGCTTCCTATAGTCAGACTATATTATGTATCCCTGAGTAGTATAGGTGCACTTTCTCTGGTCAGAATATGCTATGTACCCCTAAGTAGGAGTCCTTTGGTCAGAACATGCTGTGTGCCCTTGAGTTGGTGTACAGATCTTTCTTATGCTCAGAAAATGCTAGGTACCTCTAAGTAGGAGTATAGGTGTATTTCCTATGGTTAGAATATGCTACATTCCTCTAAATAGCTGTATAGATGTGCTTCTTGTGGTCAGAATATGCTATGTATCCCTAACTACGAGTATAGGTATACTTCCTTTGGTTAGAATATGTAGCCCTAAGGAGAAGGATATGTGTACTTCCTATGGTCAGGATATGTTTTTGACCCTTAAATAGAAGTATATGTATACTTCCTGTGGTTAGTGTATGCTGTGTACCCTATATAAGAGTATAAGGGTACTTCCTGTGGTCAGAATATGCTATGTACTCCAAAGTAGAGTGTAGATGTACTTCCATGAGTCAGAATAGGCTATGTACCTCGAAGTAAAAGTCTTGCTGTACTTCCTATGGTCAGAATATTGTTATGTATCCCTAAATAGAAGAATAGGTGTGTTTTCTGTGGTCAGAATATGCTATGTGCCCTGAAGTAGGAGTGTACGGGTACTTCCTATGGTCAGAATGTGCTATATACTGTGAAGTATGATTATAGGGTATTTCCTATGGTCAGAATATGCTATGTCCCCAAAGCAGGAGTATATGGTACGTTCTCTGATCAGAATATGCTATGTACCCCAAAGTAGGAGTATAGGTGTTTTCCTGTGGTCAGAATATGCTGTGTACCCTTAACTAGATATATAGGTGTATTTCCTATGATTAGTGGAAGCTGTGTGCCCTAAATAGGACTATAAGTGTACTTCTTGTGGTCAGAATATGCTGTGTACCCTGAGGTAGGAGTGTAGGTGGTCATAATATGTTATGTACACTGATGTATGAGTATAGGTATATTTCCTATGGTCAGAATATGCTATACCAAGAAGGAAGATAGGTGTACTTCCTTTGGTCAGAGTATGTTATATACCCTGAAGTAGGAGTATAGATGCACTTCCTATGGTCAGTGTATACTATGTACCCCAAAGAAGGAGTATAGGTTTTCTTCTTATGGTCAGATTATGGTATATATCCCAATGCAGGAGTATAGGTGTACTTCCTATGTTAAGAACATTCTGTGTACCCCAGACTAGGAATATAGGCATACTTACTGTGGTCAGAATATAATATGCACCCTAAGCAGGAGTATTGGTGTACTTCCTATGCTCAGAATATGTTATTTACCTCTAAGTAGGAGTATAAGTGCACCTCTTGTTGTCATGAAATGCAATTTACCTCTAAGGAGGAGTATAGGTGTACTTACTGTGGTCAGAATATGCCATGTACCCCTAAGCACGTGTGTAGGTGTACTTCCTTTGGTCAGAATATCCAATGTACCCCTAAACAGGAGTGTATGTGTACTTACTTTGGTCAGAATAAACTATGTACTCGTAAGCAGGAGTGTAAGTGCACTTCCCATGATCACAGTATACTATGTACCACTAAGTGGAAGTATAGATGTACTTCCTATGATCAGAATATGCTATCCACCCATAAACAGGAGTATTGGTGTACTTCCTGTGTTCAGAATCTGCTGTGAACCCCTAAGTAGGAGTATAGGTGTACTTCTATGGTCGGAGCATGCTGTGTACCACTAAGTAGGAGTATAAGTGTACTTCCTATGGTGAGAACATGCTATGTACCCTTAAGTAGGAGTACAGATACTTCCTATGCTCAGAATATACTACGTATCCCTAACTACGAGTATAAGTGTACTTCCCTTGGTAAGAATGTGTACCTCTAAGGAGGAGCACTGGTGTACTTCCTTTGGTCAGGATATGCTTTCTACCCTTAAATATAAGTATATGTATACTTCCTGTGAGTAGGCTATATTATGTGCTGTAAACAGGAGTATAAGTGTGTGTCCTATGGTCAGAATATGCTGTGTGTCCCAAAGTAAGAGGGTAGGAGTACTTCCGAGGGTCAGAATAAGCTATGTTCCCTCAAGTAGAAGTCTAGTTGTACTTCCTTTGGTCAGAAAATGCTATCTACGCTTAACTTGAAATATAGGTGTACTTCCTGTGGTTAGAGTATGGTATGCGTCCTAAAAAGGAGTACAGGTATACTTCCTGTAGTCAGAATATGTGAAGTCCCCTTAAGTAGGAGTGCAGGTATACTTCCTGTGATGAGAATATACTATGTACCCCAAAGAAGGAGTGTAGCTGTGTTTCCTTGGGTCAGAATAAACTATGCACTCCAAAGAAGAGCTGTAGGTGTAGTTCCAATGATCAAAATATACTATGTACCCTAAAGGTGATCAGAATATGCGATGTACCCTTAACTAGAAGTATAGGTGTATTTCCTTTGGTTAGAATACACTATGTGCCCCAAACAGGAGTATAGGCATAATTCCTTTGGTCAAATTATGCTATGTACACCTAATCAGGAGTGCAGCTGTACTTTGTCTTATCAAAATATGCTCTGTACCCAATGTAGGTGTGTACATGTACTTCCTTCGGTCAGATAAGCTATGTACCCCAAACAGAACCCTAAGAGCTAAGGACAAAAAACTGCTAAATATCACCAAAACTTCAAAAAAAAAAAAAAAAACAATATCTAAACAACACGTGGCTATGCACCTGCTCTACTCCAGGCTAATCTCACTTCTATTAAACCTTCCCTACCCCTGCCTTGTTATATGTTAAATATATATATATATATATATATATATATATATATAAATGTGTGTGTGTGTGTGTATATATATATATATATATATATATATATATATATATATATATATATATATATATATATATAAATATGTTTATCATCACGCAAACCTAAAAGATGACACTGTAAATTATACATGTTATATCTTAAGTTATTACATATGTTTATACTTGTCTTTGTATTTATTTTAAAACTTCTCAGATGTTATTGTGAATATGAAAGCTATTGCTGTAAAATATGAAAGTTACGTCTGAATTGCTACTTATATCTGTACTTGGAGATTTTCTCCCCGGGCCTCCACTGAAAATGGATCCTGTTGACCCAGTTGGACTACCTTGGTAAACAAATGTCAAATAAATAAATAGGAGTATAGGTGTACCACCTGTTGCCAGAATATGCTACGTACCCTTAAGTAAGAGTGTAGGTGTACTTCCTGTGGTCATAAGATGCTGTGTACACCTAAGTACAAGCATAGATGTACTTCCCATGATCAGGATATGTAATGTAACCCTAAACAGTAGTATAGACGTACTTACTGTGGTTACAATATGCTATATATTTCTAACTGGAAGTATAGGTGTAGTCCCTATGGACTGAATATGCAATGTAACTGTAAGCAGGAGTGTAGGTGTACTTCCTCTCGTTAAACAAGGCTATGCACCCCTAAGCAGGAATATGGATGTAATTTCTATGGTCAGAATATGCTGTGTACCCCTAAGTAGGAGTACAGATGCTTTCTATGGTCAGAATATTCTAGGTACCTCTTACTAGGAGTATAGATGTACTTCCTGTGGTAAGAGTGTGCTATGTATCTTAAGTAAGAGTATAGGTGTACTTTCTGTGGTCTGAATATGTTGTGTATCCTGAAGGAGTATAGATGCACTTCCTATGGTCAGAATATACTGTGCACCCTTAATCAGGAATATAGGCGTACTTCCTGTGGTCAGCATATGCTCTGTACCCCTCATAGGAGTATGGCTGTGTTGCTGTGGTCAGATTATGCTATGTACCCCTCTAGAAAAATGTATACACAAACAAACAATGCAATACTTAACTTTAAGAAAATCTACTCACACCTACTCAACATGGATTTCGTCCCAAGCATAGCACCACTACAGCTCTTCTGTCCTTCATTAATACTGTATCACATGCCAGAGACAACAATAAACTTGTTTGCTGTCTGTTCTTAGACCTGTCTAAAGCCTTTGACACAGTCTATCATCCTCTTCTTCTGCAGAAACTCACTAATCTCAATTTCTCACCTGCTACTGTATCTTGGTTTGAAGGTTCTCGCTCCAATCGCTATCAATCAATAAAATGGCAATCAGCTCACTCTCCTCTGCTCTCCATTAAAACAGGTGTTCCACAAGGTTTCATCCTTGGCCCACTACTTTTCAATATCTTTACCAGTCTTCTCTCCTCTTCCTGTCCTGACCCCTAATACAATATGCAGATGACTCAGCAGTCATCACTGTTGCTGACTCTCCAGCTCAACTTACATCAATCACACAGACTTCCTTCAACACAGTAGAAAACTGCTATCCAGTAACCAACATTCTTAATCCAAAAAAAATAAATAAATAAACTATTACTCTTTCTTCCAGAAAACCTACCTTTATATCAAACCATCCTTCTCAATATTGTCTCTAAATAATACCCCCATACAGGTAGACACCAGCAGAAAACTACTAGGCGTCATGATTGATGACCACTTAAAGTTTGATTTGCATATCAACAGTTGCATTAAGAAGACACATCAGAAGTTAGGACTCCTGTACCGTAACAATAAATTTCTTAACAAAGAAGTTAAGTTAACCATATCCCATTCTTATTTCTTACCCACCTTACTGTATAGCTCACAAATTCTAACTAACCTCAACACTGGACTGTTAGCCAAACTAGAAACAACTTACAACAAGATTGCTAGATTTGCTGCAGAAAATACATATAAGTCCCAGCACTGTCTCTCATTGAAAGAATTACACTGGCTTGAACTACTCAACTTTCTCCTACTAGCTCAGACTCAGATCATTCATTCTATCCTCTATAAACCCTCTTACTGCCAACCCTCTCCTCTCTAATCTTCTACTACACCCCAACAAGATTCCTCTAGAGTTCCAGCCAAGGCCTTTTATTAATCCATAAACCTAATACTAAAACAGGCCAAACTCTCTACAGTTTCAGTCCTCCCACGGCTTGGAATAATCTTCCACTTGAAATCAGGTCACTTCAGCAACAAAAACAATTCAAAACAGCCACTAAACAATACCTGGAAGCCAAATGGAAATGTCAATATAACCATACCCCATAAACCTTTCTCTCTAACCTTACTGACTCCCCTCTAGCTCCTCTCTCCTTTCCCTCCTATCAGCTGTTTTTGTACTTCTCACCTCAACTGTCACTAAAACTAATTAAACTTATGATGTAATGGGATCCTATCTCGCCCACATTCATAACTGATGGGGATCGGCTCCGACTCGGCCAACTAATACACTAGAACGAAGTCTCTTATTGGCTGGGCTACTCCCTATCCCAGGATGCACTACACCTGCTTCCCCAGATCTCGTTTGCCGCTTTACAAGCTGGACGTGGTCTCAACTTGGCTGGAGCTAAGTGGTTTCTTTTACCTTTACTGGTCTTTGACCTTGGGTTTTTTCCTCTGAATATTCATAAAACAGCTGTTTTAACAGCTACTTTCTGTAAATTGTGTATTTTAGTTATATAACTTTGTGTGTGAAGTGATACTGGTACTTTATTTCGCTGTCGGGCAAGGCCCGTTTAAGTTAGAGGGCCTTTGCCCTATTTTTTGAGAGTTGGTGTTAATTTTATTTTTTCTTCGGGCTAAACCCGTTTAAATTAGAGGGCTTTGGACCGTTGTTTTTTTGTGGTGTTGTGTGTGTTCACTGTGTTCTCTTGTGAGGTAAATCTTCCTCTCAGAGCTCGTGCCTTGTTTCTCGCGCTCTACAGTTAGCGCAAACCTTGTCAGTTATATTGCTTGTCATATCCCTTCTACTTTCATTATGTCAAAAGAGCAGAAGTCAGGATTTAAGAAATGCACTCGGTGCAATTACAAAATGTCTATTACAGACAGTCATTCCATTTGCGTGTACTGTTTGGGGCCTAAACATCTACAGGAGACATGTAGTGTCTCTCATGCTTTCTCCTCTAGGGTTCTTCAAGAGCGCAAAAATAAACTCATCTTGAAGGGTCTTATTAAGCCCTCCTTTGAAGAAGCTTTAGAGCCTCCTGTTACATCCAAAAAGAGAAGATCGTCGGCTCTGACAAGTCCGTCAGAACCGACAGCTAAAAAGCAAAAGTCGACCTCTTCTTCCTCGGCTCCACTGACTTCGGGGCCGAGGGTCGAAGGGTCTGCTTCGATACCTCTTTCCTCGGCTCCATTAGTTTCGGAGCCGCAGGTTGGAGTATCGAGAGGCGAATCACCTCCATCGGTTCCAATGGCTTCGGAGCCGGTGGAGGTGTGCAGCTCAGACTCTTCCCCCTTGGCTCCGAAGAAAGCTCCTTCGGCGCCGATAGTGGTCCATGCTGTGGTGGAACCGGCGCCGATAGTGTTGGAGCCTTTTCGGAGCCGGTCCCCTACTCTCTCGGAGCCGAGAGGAAAGTCTTTTCGTCTGTCTACCTCCTCTAAATCTTCGAGACTGTCTGATCAGGATCTGGATAGGGTGATACAGAGGCTTTTCCAGTCTCCAGTTTTTGCTCAAATGGTCTCGGCTCCAGCCCAGTTGGCTTCGGAGCCGATCCCCCCTCCAACACATTCAATTCCTCCTCCAACCTCCTCGGAGTCGTTGGAGTCGGTGATGGTGGAGCAATGCGGAGCCATACGGTCGGAGCCGAGACCCCTTTGAGGTCTGTCGGCTCCGACTATGGTTCCTACCCTGTCCTCGGGTTCAGGGTTTGGTACTGGGACTTCCTCAGTCGGGCCCGAGGGGAACACTTTGGGGCTGGGTGCTTCGGTGCCTAGTCTTCCCCTCGGAGCATCGGCTGCTGGAATTCCCAGTGCCATCGTGGCCTCTAGACCAGTGATCTCCATGGAGTCTGGAGGTCCGGCCTTTGAGGCCATGAGGAGCGCACTGGCCATGCCTTTGCCGGCTCAGGAGGCTTTTACCTCACCGTCTCTAGATCTGGAGACTGGTGCTTCTGTTGTGTTGCAGTCCCCCGGCAGCGGGGCCCCAGGGCCTGAGGATACCCCCATCGGGGGTTCCCTTCTTCTGGGGGGTCCATCCGAAACTGCTTCGGACGAGCCCCCACGGAAGAAATTGTGCAAAAGGAAGCACGTGGACTCCCAAGATGAGTCTGTTACATCGGATACTGACCTCGATGACGCAGAAGGGTCCCCCAAATCATCTTCGGATGATATCTCTTTCTCAGATATCCTGGAGATTCTGAGACAGAGAGGAGATTGGCAGGCCAAAACCCCTTCAGCTGAGGAGTCAGTCTTCCTCAAGGCCTTCGGGGCCCAGCCCTCCGCCTCCTGGGTGTCTCCGCCCTTCGATGAACTCCTTGATTTGGTTTCTCGAAGGGCGTGGGAACATCCAGATTTTGTGGAACCGGTGCCTGCGAGACCCAATAAGTTTCTTTCAGCCCCCCCCCCCCCCCAGAAGGAATTTCTGACGAAAGGTGTTCCAGTAGATGCTATGGTGGTGGCTTCTGCCACACAGCAGGACGTGGCAGAGGCTTCAACGTCTGTCCACCCTCCTAATAAGGATTCCAGGAGCATGGATAGGTACGGGAAGCGTACCCTGTCTTCAGCGGCCTTTACCTTACGGTCGCTGAATTATTTATGTCATTTTACCAGGCTCCAAAGGGACCTCCTTAAAGAGCTAAATGACTCCATCACTGGTAATCTACCTGAGGCACTGGCCCCGGCTGTTGGCGCCCAGATGACTACCCTGTTATCCATCGTGAACTCGTCCATGAGGCTCATTTCGTATGCGGCCGAAGGGGCGAGTAGAGCAGCGGGAACGGGCGTTGCCCTCAGGAGACACGCCTGGTTACGCTTGTGTTCATTTGCAGAGGCCTTCAAGTCTTCCTTCGCCGACGCCCCCTTTGATGGGTCATCTTTGTTTGGACCCAAGGTGAAGGACACACTAACTCGGTGCGAGCAGGAGGGCAAGACTTTGACTGCCGTTGGGGCCCGTTTTTCCGCTCCTTCTAGGCCTTACCCCAAGGCTCAGAGAGGAGGGAAAATGTGGTTCAGAAAATCTCAGAAGTCTTTCCCTACTCCACCCAGTGATTCCCCCTCCAGAGGCAGGGGGGGGGGATTCTGGAAGACGCCGCCCCAGAGGTGGCAGAGGCCCCCGTAACTCTGGAGACCGCGATTCCTTTCGTGGTTCTTCATACAACCAGCGTCCCTGAGTTGTTGCCCGACTGTGCAGCTCCGGAGCTAGTCGGGGGTCGGTTTGCAGCGCACCCACAAGCTTGGGAATCCATAACAAGCGATCAGTGGGTGCTTCGCATTATTACCGGAGGATATATCATCCCTTTCAACAAGCCCCCCCCCTTTCCTTAAGGGAAATCCTGGACGTACCACCCAGTCAGCGGGATCAGGCAGCAATAGAGGTTTCAAAGCTGCTAGAAAAAGGAGCCTTCCAGCCTGTCCCCACCGACCAGATCGGATCAGGAACTTACTCAAGATTATTTTTGGTACCAAAAAAGACAGGGGACTTCAGGCCCATTTTGGACCTCAGTTCATTGAATCGTTTTGTGCAAAAGTCCAAATTCCGAATGGTCACCCTTCAATCCATTCTTCCATTGCTGGAGAAAGATGCATGGATGTGCTCCATAGATCTCCAGGATGCTTACTATCATATTCCGATAGCTCAAGAGTCCAGGAGACACTTACGCTTCCGCCTCGGAGTCAGTCATTTCCATTTCCGAGCACTGCCCTTTGGTCTCACCACAGCCCCCAGGGTGTTCACCAAGTGTCTGGCAGTGGTGACTGCTCACCTGAGGAGTCTAGGATTCCAAGTGTTTCCATATCTAGACGACTGGCTCCTTACTGCCACCTCCGAGCATCTACTATTCCAGGCGCTCAACGCCACGTTCACCTTGGGCTGTTTCTTGGGGATTACGTTCAATTGGCAAAAATCTGTACTACAGCCATCTCAACGTATTACTTTTATAGGCGCAGACTTAGACACAAAAAGAATGCGCGCCTTTTTACCGGCAGCAAGAATTCAGGTTCTACAAAACCAAGTCAAATCCTGTCTTCCCCTATCAAGAGCTCCGGCCCATCGGATTCTACAACTGTTGGGTTCGATGGCGTCAACCATACTCTTAGTCCCTCTAGCCAGACTTCACATGCGAATATTACAATGGCTTCTGTCGGTTCAATGGTCCTATCAGAAACTTCCCTTGAACCATTTAGTCATGATCACGGAGAGTTGCCGTCGGGATCTGCGTTGGTGGCTCCTCCAATCCAATCTCGACCAGGGGCGACCCTTTATTGCTCAACCTCCCGTTGCCACTGTGACTACGGACGCCTCCCAGGTAGGGTGGGTGTCATTAACTGGACAGGTCGGTCCAAGGCACATGGCAAATCCAGGAAACGCATTTGCATATCAATATCCTGGAAATGAGAGCGGTACTCTTGGTGCTGCAAGCTCTCCATCACGCTCTCCCGCATGGTCCGATTGCTATCCTTTCCGACAACATGTCGGTAGTTTGGTATATAAACAAGCAAGGTGGAACCAGATCTTACCCACTGTGCAGAGAAGCCATGAGACTTTGGCACTGGGCGGTAGCTACCAACCGCTTTCTAATGGCAACGCACATACCGGGGAAATCCAATGTGATTGCGGACAGATTAAGCAGAACCATTCTCTTACCCCACGAGTGGTCCCTCAACCAGAGAGTAGCTGCGAAAATCTTCGCCAAATGGGGCCTCCCTTGCTGCGATCTGTTTGCCAGCCCTCACAATGCGAAATGCAGAGAGTTCTTCACGCTGTTCCCCTCCCAGGGACAGATTCCCAGGGATGCTCTGACCCACATTTGGCCCCCCGGTCTTCTTTATGCCTTCCCTCCGATTCCCCTCCTACCGAGGGTGATACAGAAGGCCATTTACCTGGAGAGCGAGATGATTTTGATTGCCCCGCACTGGCCTCGTCAAGTTTGGTTCCCTTTCCTACAGAGGCATGCGGTAGAAGGTCCATGGTTTCTGGACCCGGTGCCAGACCTGTTGACTCATCAGTCAGGACGGCTTCACCCGTCTCTCAGGTCTTTGAAGTTGGCGGCATGGTTACTCCACTTCCATCCTTAGTCCGAGACAATTCTCTTTCTCCGGACGTGATCCACATATTGTCTTCGTCTCATAAACCTTCCACTGTCAAACTTTATTCCAGCAAATGGAAAAGGTTCGCCTTCTGGGCTCAGGAACGAGGTATAGACCCCCTTACTGCACCAGTATCGGAGGTTCTGAATTTCCTGGCCTCCCTTTTTCAGTTGGGCTCTTCAGTTTCTACCATTAAGGTTCAGCTAGCGGCTATCTCTAATTTTCATGCTTCCTTTGAACCTTCATTGATGTCTCACAAACTTTGTAAGGCTTTCCTTAAAGGAGCATGGCTCCTTAGGCCTCAATATCTCACCCTGTCCCCTTGGGACTTGAATATGGTTCTTGCTGCCCTAACTGCCCGCCCTTTCGAACCAGCTGCTACCTGCGATTTGAAATTTCTGTCCTGGAAAACGGCCTTTTTAGTGGCCATAACTTCTGCCAGGCGGGTTTCAGAACTTCAAGCTCTTTGTTCTGATCCTCCCTATTTGATTTTTCACAAACATAGAGTGTCCTTGAAATTAAACCCCTCCTTTTTACCAAAGGTAGCCTCTTCTTTCTGTATTCAACAAACTATAGAGCTCCCTGTGTTTTTTCCAGAGTTCTCTAATAACGCAGAATATATCTTGCATCAATTGGACGTCCATAGACAACTGCGTTTTTACTTGAATAGAACCGCTCAGACGCGGAAATCAAATCAACTGTTTGTTTCTTTTGGTTCCACAGTTCTCAGGAGTGTTTTCTAATGAGCCACTCGGGATTTAGGTGCTAGGGACGCTGTCCCATCAGTTATGAATGTGGGCGAGATAGGATCCCATTACATCTTTTAGTTATGTACTTACCATAACTTCGGATGTATGGGATCCATCTCGCCTACATTCATAAGTACCCACCCTCCTTCCCCCTTCCATTTGGATTTAGAGGAGATGTAGTTCCATTTGGAGATCTTCTCTTGAAGAACTTTAGTTGGTTGTAGTGACTACTAGTTTTTCTGTGTTTGCATGGATGTATGAAAGCGAACAAACAAGATCTGGGGAAGCAGGTGTAGTGCATCCTGGGATAGGGAGTAGCCCAGCCAATAAAAGACTTCGTTCTAGTGTATTAGTTGGCTGAGTCGGAGCCGATGGATCGGCTCCGAGCCCATCAGTTATGAATGTAGGCGAGATGGATCCCATACATCCGAAGTTATGGTAAGTACATAACTAAAAGTTTGATGTCATAATTTCTTTAATTACATTGTATTAAGATCTAATGCTTTTATGTATTGTATATATAATATGTATCTTGTTTATTAATTAGAACTGTTGATGCTAGCCTTTGAAACTATGTGGTTCATAGGTTCATACTAGGCTATCTGCCCTAGGGCATTTATAAGCCTAGCCAGAGTGTGTTTGGCTTTCGCCACCCATTTTAAATGAATTTTGCTATGCCCTTTTTCGAGGTTAGTATACTGTGCCTCTGTCTAACAGTGGCACAGAAGTGATACCCGGGGTAAACCTACGATCTCCCATCCACTCCTCAAGATTCCTCTTGAAGAGAGTCAGTGAGGGACTCTGCCTAACCTGGACTGGGATTTTATTCCAGAGTGAAGGGAGCCTCTGGGTTATGAATCTGTCCCTTCAGCATGTCCTATTTATTTCAGTGCTGAGGTTCAAGTCTCTCGAGCGCGTAGCTCGATGGGATTTGGATTTTCTGAGGTGCAGCATGTCCATTAATTCCGGGTTGGACATGGCTTTATACGTCAGGCACAAATAGCCTCTGAGCAGGCGGTATGCCACTGAGTAGAGCTGGAGTTTCTTTAACCGGGCAGCATATGGCATCTGTTTGAGCCCTTTGATCCTCTTGGTGAGGTATGTTTGGGGTCTTTCCAGTTGCTGCAGGTGTCTGGTAAGGTACATCCCAAAAGGGGCATTGTACTCAATTATGGGCCTGATGAGGGATGAGTAAAGAGGCACGATGACCTCCCCTGATCTAGATGTGAATCCCTTCATGATTAGGTGGGCTATATAAAATGTTTTTCTAACCACTTTGGCCACGTGGTTTTCAAATGAGAGATTGCTATCAACTTGGGTCTCCAGGTCCCTAATTACTTCTTAAATACTTAATGGATTACCACCTATGTGGTAATTTGTGGGCACTTTGTTTTTGCCAAAGGGGATGACTATACACTTTTTGGCGTTTAGCTTGAGGCCATGGCTCTGGCACCAGCTCTCTGTTTCTATGAGGCCCTTTTGTAGGATGCTTGTGTCGGCTGGAGAGTCGATTATGGCGCCTAGTTTGCAGTCATCTGCGAACTTGGTCAGCCACAGTCCTTCCGTGTTGGCCTGTACCTCCGAGAAATGTATACCGAACAAGAGAGGTCCCAGGACTGAGCCTTGTGGGACGCCACTTGTAACTGGTTTGGAATCTGACATGGCTCCAGCAATTCTAACCATGTGGGTTCTGTCCTTGAGCCAGTTTGCAACCCATCTAGTGATGTAGGGGTTTATATTTAAGCTGGTGAGCTTATCTATAATGCCCGAGTGGGGTATTGTATCGAAGGCTTTTACGAGGTTCAGGTAGGCTGTGTGGGCCACCTTCCCCTAGTCAATGGCCTTGGTGACTGTTTCAAAGAAATCAACCAGGTTTAAGAGGCAGGATCTGCCCTTAACAAAGCCGAACTGGGTAAGATCCAGTGTCTGTAGGTCCCCATTATCTTTATTTATGAGGTCCATGATGATCCTTTCCATAGCTTTGCAGACCAAGCTAGTCAGGCTTATGGGGCGATAGTTTCCAGGATCCGTTGAGGCACTACGTTTGTGGAGAGGGACCACTGTTGCTGTACGCCACTCTTTGGGTACATATCCTGTAGTAAGGCTGAGATTGAACAGTAGTTTTATGTTTGGGTTTAGCTCTTCTTGGAGTTCATGTAGGACGCAGCCCGGGACACCGTCTGGTCCCATTAATGCTGTGTTTTTTGCTTTGGAGAGGGCGGCTCTTACCTGAGCATCTGAGATGTCAAGGGTGCAGCGCTCTGCTGGGATAGATATTTGCCCTTTTGGTGGGGAGGGGGGAGAAGTTTGCACTGAACCTGTCAGCTAGGATGTTGGCAATGTCTGTGGGTTTGGTGTATTTTTTGTCATTTTGGACTAATTCTGAGCATATCTGGGAATTCCCACCCAGGTTCCTAACATAACTAAAGAAAGCCTTGTGATTATCCTTAGTGTCCTGTGCAATTTTTCTCCTCGGGCCTCCGCTGAAAAAGGGCTACTAAGGTCAGTTGGACAATCCCAGTCATCAACTGTAAAATAAATAAATAATAGGGGTATAGGTGTACTTCCTATGTTCAGAATATGCTATGTACCCCTAGATAGGAGTATAAGTGTAAATTCTATGGTCAAAATATGCTTTGTCCCCAAAAGTAGGAGTATAACTGTGTTTCCTTTGGTCAGAATATGCTATGTACCCCAATTTAGCAGTATAGGTATACTTCCTATGGTCAGAATATTCTATGCACCCTTAATTAGGAGTGAAAGTGTAGTTCCTATGGTCATAATATGGCATACGCCCCATTTAGGAGTACAGATGTACTTTCTTTGGTCAGAATATGTAATATGCTCTTAAATAGGAGTGCAGATAATCTTCTTGTGGTCATAAAATGCTGCCTACCCCTAAGTAGGAGTATAGGTGCACTTTCTGGGATCAGAACATGCTACGTACCCTTTAGTAGGAGTGTAGATGTACTTTCATGTTGTCATAAAATTTAATGTACACCTAAGTAGCTGTATAGGTGTACTTCCTATGATAGGAACTTGCTATGTAGCCCTAAGTAGGAGTAGTATGTGCGCCCCTAAACAAGACTGTAGGTGTACTTCCTTCCTATGGTCAGCATATCCTAATTACACCTGAGTAGAATGTAGGTGTACTTCCTGTGGTCATACAATTATATGAACCCTAATTACAAGTATAGAATGTACTTCCTGTGATCAGAACGTGCATTGTATCCCTGAGTAGGAGTATAGGTGTTCTACCTATACTCCGAGTATGCTATGTACCCCTAAGTAGAAGTATAGGTACTTCTTATGGTCAGACTATGCTAGGTACTCCAACTAGGAGTATAGCTGCAGTTCCTCTTGTCAGAATATGCTATGTTACCCTAAGAAGGCATATAGGTTTACTTACTGTGGTCAGAATATGTTATCTACCCCTAAGTTGGAGTGCAGATTTGCTTCCTAGGGTCATCATATGATATATACTCCTAAGCAGGATTGTAGGTGTACTTCCAGTGGTCAGTCTGTGCTGCATACCTGTAACTAGGAGTACAGGTATACTCCCTATGGTCATCAGGATATGCAGTGTACCTCTAAGCAGGAGTGTAGGTGTGCTCCCTGTGGTCAGAAAATGTTATGCACCCCATAGAAGGAGTACAGGTGTACTTCACATGGTCAGAATATACCATGTACCCCTAAGTATGAGAACAGGTTTACTTCATATGGTCAGAATATGCTGTGTACCCCTAACTAGGAATATAGGTGTGCTTTCTGTGGTCAGAATTTGCTATGTACCCCTAAGTAGGAGTGCAGATGTACTTCCTGTTGTCAGAATATGCTATGCACCTCTAATTAGGAGAGTAGGTGTACTTTCTGTGGTCATAAAATGTATGTACCCCCAAATAGGCCAGTAAGATGTACTTCCTCTGGTTAAAACATGCTATGTACCCCTAAATAGGGCAAAGGTGTACTTCCTCTGGACAGAATACGCTGTGTACCCCTAAGTAGGGGTATAGGTGCTTCCTGTGCTCAGAATATTCTAGGTACTTCTAACTAGGAGCGCAGATGTTCTACCTGTGGTTAGAATATGCTGCCTACCCAAAAGAATATAGATGTATTTGGTCAGAATATGTTACGTACCTCTAACTAAGAGTATAGGTGTACTCCCTGCTGTCATCAGAATATGCCATGTACCCCTAAGTAGGAGTGTAGGTGTCCTCACTGTGGGCAGAAAATACTGTGCACCCCTGAAGAGGAGTATAGGTGTATTTCCTGTGGTTAGAATAAACTCTGTACCCTAATTAGGAGTATAGGTGTACTTCCTTTAGTCAGAATATGCTATGTACACTGAAGCAGGAGTATAAGCTTATTTGCTATGGTCACTGTATTCTTCGTACCCCAAAATAGGAGTATAGATCTACTTCCTGTGGTCAGAATATGCTATGTACCCCTGAGTAGGAGTATAGATCTAATTCCTATTGTCAGAATATGCAATGTACCTCTGAGTAGGAGTATAGGTGTACTACTTGTGGTTAGAATATACTTTGTACCCTTAAGCAGGAGTATCTGTTTATTTCTTATTCTCATAAAATGCTATGCACCTCTAAGTACATAACTGGCTTGAACTCCCCAATCAACTGCACAGCATCCAGCTATTAACACTGCACAACTTAGTGTATGAGCCCTCTGCCCCTCCAGCACTAAGCCGTCTAATTGAACCATACCAACCAAACAGAACCCTAAGATCTGAGGATAAAAAACTGCTAAATATCACCAAAACTTCAAAAAAAAAAAAACAGGACAGTGTCTCTGCTCTTACTCTGTAACAAAGGTATGGAATTCTCTCCCCATTGTTATTAAGTCAACTCCCATCGTATCAGGCTTCAAAATGTCAGTAAAACAATATTTAAACAACACGTGGCTATGCACCTGCTCTACTCCAGGCTAATCTCACTTCTATTCCACCTTCCCTACCCCCGCCTTTTTATATGTTAAATAAATATATATATTTTAGCCTTGAAGGAATTCCAAGACTCTCTCCCTTTCGGGACAATTGCAGTTCAGACCAACAGTATGTCAGTGGATCTGTTGTCCTTTTCATTCTTCCTCACTACTAGGTCTAGGATCTGACAGTTAGATCCGATATGACTGCTTTCCACCAGACTTCAGATCCAAGCCTCAAGCTGCTCCCTTTACCCATTATACCCCTGAGCATCCTTAAGCCCTCAGATCTCATTTGCCGCCTTTCCAGTCAGATGGAAGATCAAAGCTGTCTTCAACTTTGCGATTGTTTAGCGTCTTTTCAATTTTTCTTGTCTCCTTTTGGAATTCTTACTTTTTCATTAGTGTAGTGTATGTGTTGCTCCTCCCTTTTCTTCCCTTTGTAATAACTTTTAGAGTGTTCTTTGTTTTCCGATAAAGTGTACATGTGTTAGGTAGATGGGTTAGTTAGTGTGTGTACTGTTTCAAATTCTTGTTCTCCTATTGGTAGTTGTTTTCCTTCCCTACTCTTTTACTTTGCTAGTTAATTTTTAGTGCGTGTACTGTTAAAAAAAAAAAAAAATATATATATATATATATATATATGTCTATTTTCAAATTGGTTTTGTCGTTTTGGCTCCTGTCTTAATGTTGCTGGAGCCAAGGACCTGAGTTTATTTTTCTCTAATTACTTTTTCTTAGCTCACTGGCTGTGTGTGTGTGTGTGTGTGTGTGTGTGTGTGTGTGTGTGTGTGTGTGTGTGTGTGTGTGTGTGTGGTTTACTATGTCCAAAAAACTGAATAAACCTACTGGCTTAAATAAGTGCACTTCTCGGGGGCATAGGATCCCCAACTCTGATGCCCACAAGAAGTACGTTTACTGTTTGGGAGCTGCCCATCTTGACACTCCTTGCTCAGTGTGCAGTGCCTTCAATCTGAGAGCTCTTGCGGATCAAAGAAACAAACTGATCCTTAAAGGTGTATTGCCTGCTGGGGCTTAAATCCTCAGTAAACATGCAGTCTCAGAGCCAAGGAAGAGACACCACAGGTCGTCTTCCTTCTCCTCGGAGCCATCCCTGAAACAGAGAAAAGTATCAGATCTAGACATTGTCGGATCTGACTTCGGTTTTTAAAACCTTGGATCCTACCCTTTCATTAATTCTGACAGTCTCAGCTCCCAGTACCATTTCTCCAATGTAATCCTTCTCAGCATTGGATCCTAAAACTTCATATTTGACAGCTAAAGGCAATGCCCCGGACTTAACTTTGCAGGCAGTGCCTCCGACACTGCCACCTAAGATTTTCCAGACACCTATCAAACAATTGAAAACACCTTCCCCACCTCGTCTAGGTCTTCCAGGAGCTTCTCTGAAGTTGACATGGACAGGATGATGCGGAAGTTCCTTAGGGTTCATATTCAAATAAGGGTCACTCCAGCTGTATCCCCTACTGGATCTGTGAGCTCTCCAGTCCTGCAATGACTTTTTTTCTTCTCCGATCCATCCATTGGTTTCAGAGTCCAAGGATTCAACATCCCCAAGAGGCATGCTGTCATACCCTAAGAAGTCCGGGACTGCAGACCCAACAGTCACCCTGACCAGCTCAGTTCAGTTGTCTTTGGATCAGAGTGGGTCATGGATTTGAGAAGTCTTTGCCAGGTCTGAGGGGCAGGGTTCATCTCTGATTTGTTTGGATCTTTCCTTCTCCTGGGAACCTCTGCTCTAGACAGCTCAGGTCCAATTCTCTCCGGATGGTGCTGATCTTGGGATGGCCCTGACTGCCTCTTCTCAGCATCTTTGGCTCCGAGGGAGGATGGAGAAGTTTCTCCGAGTCTGTCAGCCTTCTGGGTTTTAAAATGGGCCTTTTTTTCAGCCAGAGAACCATCCTCTTCTATCTTGATTCCTAATTCCCATCCTTCATCTGTTTTGAGTGCTGAGCCCATCATTCCGGTTCCATCAGGTCAGCCATTTCCAGAAGGTGTCCATGTGCGACCCACACAGGGAGTTCCCTCCTCTTCTAATACCTCCCCGGCCCACCCCACTCAGGAGGTTCCTCGAAAGAGGTGTGCAAAAGGAGGCACAAAGACTCCTCCATGGAGTCTCTCACAGAGTACACAGACTTCGAGGGAGGGAAAAGATTCCACTGATCTCCACCTAATGATGTCTCCTTTGGAGACATCATGGAAATCCTTAGGCAAAGAGGTGGATGGTCTTCCCAAAATTCTTCTCCCGAGGAGACTCTGTTTCTGGAGGCTTTCAGGGCTATCCCATCTACATCTTTGATGACCTCCCTTCCCCGGTGGATGAGCTCCTATGCTGGGCATAGAAGGAGCCAGACTCTGTTGAACCAATTCCCAAATATCCTGATAAAATTCTGTCTCCACCTGTCGATCACCAGTTCTGGGAATTGCCATGGACGCTACGGTTGTGGCAACAGCCACAAAGAAGGAGCTAGCACAGTAGAGATCCACTGTCCATCCCCCAAACAGGGAGTCCAGGGTCATGGATAGGTTTGGGAATCATGTTTATGTCTCGGCTACTTTCGCTCTGAGATCATTGAATTTTATGGCCCATTTTACTCATTTGTAAGAGAGACTTGATCAAAGAGCTCGCAAATTCTCTTGTTGAGTCCATGTCTGCAGATGATCTTAAGAAAGTTTCTCTGCAGCTGGCCACTCTATCATCAATCACTAACTCATTGATGAGGTTGATTTCCCATGCAGCGGAAGGTGCCTCTCGAGCAGCCAGTTTAGGCAGAGTCATGTGGCGAAGTGGATGAGGCTCTGCAGTTTCACGGAACTCTTTAAGACAGCCATTGTTAACACTCCTTTTGATGGTTCCTCCATTTTCTGACCATCAGTCAAGGAAATGCTTACCCACAGCAAGCAGGAAGGAAAGACCCTGTCTGCCATTGGGATCAAGTTTTCTACCCCTCAGCGTACCTTCTCCAGGAACCAATGAGGTGGCAAGAAAATTTGGTTCTGCAAGTCTCAGGCACCTTCCCAGGACTCATGGGGAGATTCCAGGACTCATGGGGAGATTCCTCTTCCAGAGGCGGAGGAGGAGGTTTCAGTGGCAGGCATCAAAAGCTGCTTCAAAAAAGAGCCGTCTAAAAGGTCCCAACTGAAGAGATAGGATTTGGAACTTACTCCCGCTTCTTTTTGGTACCAAAGAAAACAGGGGGACCTCAGACCAACCCTGGATCTAAGCAAATTAAATAAATATATAAAGAAGTCCAAATGTTTAAGGTGCAGTCCATTCTGCTGCTTCTGCACAAAGACGACTGGATGTGCTCCGTAGATTTCCAGGATGCATACTATCACATAAAGATATACAGGTGCTCCAGGAAATTTCTGCACTTTCAGCTGGGAGCCAATCATTATCAATTCAGAGCACTGCCCTTTGGTCTCACCACAGCCCCCCCCAAGGTGTTCATCGAGTGCATAGCAGTAGTAGCAGCTCACTTGAGACTTGGAAGGATTTCAGGTCTTTCTGTAGCTAGACGATTGGCTCCTTATTGCCCCAACCAAGCATCGAATGATTCAAGCCAGAAATTATCCGATGTACATCTCAAACCTTTTAGGAATTTCTGTAAACTTGGCAAAATCAAAGCTAACTATGGTGCAAAACCTGGAATTTATAGGCACCCAACTAGATACCTTGCACACAGTGGCTTATCTTCCAACACACAGGATGTCTTCTTTGAGAGATCAGATACAAGACATACTATCTCACCCTTCTCCTCCTGCGAGGCTGGTATTACAGGTACTGGGGTCCATGTCAGCAGCAATAATACTAGTCCCACTGGCCAGGTTTTTCATGAGGATACTCCAGTGGATGTTAGCAGTTCAGTGGTCATTCCTTCATCATCCTCTTTCTATGCCTATAAGTGCTTTATAGGCATAGAAAGAGGATGATGACACACCAATTTGTGAACATCATGTCCGTTGGTGGATTCAGTGCCAGGATCTGCACTTGGGCAGGCCTTTTTCTCTTCCTTCACCAACAGCCACAGTGACCACGGATGCTTCCCAGCTGGGAGAGGGGCATTACAACAGGAAGTTTTTCCAAGGCACGTGGTCCTTGTTAGCAACCAAGTTGCATGTCAATGTCCTAGAGATGAGACCAGTCCTTATGTAATTGCATGCCTTTCAGGACGATCTCCCTGCAGGGACCATTGCTATATACACAGACAACATGTCAGTGGTCTGGTACATCAGCAAACAAGGAAGAACTCATTCTTACCCATTATGCAGGGAGGCCATGAGGGTCTGAGAATGGGCGATCTCTTCAGACCACTTTCTAGTTGCAATACACATTTCTGGGAAAAACAACATATTGGTGGACAGACTCAACAGGTCCATTTTGATGCCTCATGAGTGGTCCATGAAACCAATCAGTAGTGAACAGGATTTTCATCCATTTGGACCAGCCTTGCTGTGACCTATTTGCCTCTCCCCTTAACAACAAGTGCAACAAGTATTTTACTCTGATCCCCCCTCAGGGGGAGTCACCAAGGGATGTGCTAGTCCACATTGGGCCCCTGGGTCTCCTCTATGTTTACCCTCCTCTACTTCTGTTCCCATGATTTCTTCATAAAGCAAGCAGGTCGAAGAGCTCAGTCATCTACATTGACCCCTTTTGGCCTCGCCAGGTGTGGTTCTCCTTCCTATGGTCTCACCTCAAGTATCCTCCATGGATTCTAGATTCTAAAAAACTTCTCCACCATGGGACCTCATGGTAGTTCTTAAGGATCAACCCAGAGGCATTCTAAGCCAGCAAGCACCTGTGATTTGAAATATCTTTTCCAGAAAACTGTTTTGCTTGTAGCTGTTACTTTGGTAAAGAAAATCTCTGAACTACAGGCATTATCAGCCAAACCCCCTTTTATTATCTTCCACAAGGACAGAGTATCTCTTCGAGCCAGTCCCTCCTTCATGCTCAAGGTTGCCACTGAGTTGAATTTTAACCAATCTATTTAACTCCCTGTGTTTTTCCCAATTTTTTGAACAAAGGAGAATATATGCCACACCTTTTAGATGTGCATCGACAGTTACGTTTTTATCTTCACAGAACAAAGCAGCATAGAACTCTGATCAGCATTTTGTGTCCTCTTCCAATCGTCTGGGACAGGCAGTGTCTAAGGTCAGTTTGGCTAAATGGATTACTGACTGCATTTTATTGATTTACCATGCAAAAGGCCTAAGTTTGCCTTGCCCACCTAAAGCCCATTCTAGCAGGTCCATGTCAACTTCAGCTGCCTTTTCATCCAGATCTTCTATTGACGATACTTATGCGGCAGCCACTTGGTATACTATACATACCTTTGTTACCCATTACAAACTGGACATTATTTCCAGAAGTAGAGCTGCTTTTGGTTCAACAGTGCTCTGTCATATTCTTCCATAAAGGCCACCCAAGAGCTATGTAGCTGGAGACGCTGACCCAGTAGTGTAGAAGAACATCAGATTTGTAAGCTATGTACTTACCATAACTTGACATCTGTGTTGTCCATTTTCATTCTTCCTCACTTCTCCCCATCCATCCCCCTTTCTTTGTTCCCGGAAGTTTCCTGGATATTTTCAGAACCCACAGGTTCTTGGTTTGAGCCTGCTCAAGATATTAAATCTCTTCTGTGGTTTATGTTTATTACTAGGTGAAGGCATTTTTCATTCAGATGTATCTATATAGAAGGCAGCAAACTTGATCTGAGGGCGTAGGGATGTTCTGGGGGATTATGGAGAAAGGGAGGAGCTTGAGGCTCGGATCTGAAGTCTGCTGGAAAGCACCTGTATGGGATCCGATGGTCAGATCTTAGACCCAGTAGTGAGGAAGAATGAAAATGGACAACACAGATGCCAAGTTATGGTACGTATATAACTTATAATTTGGTACATCAGCAAACAAGGAGGAACTAGAGCTTATCCCTTGTTCGAGAAGGCCTCAGAGGTTGGCAATGGGTGATCTCATCTAACCTTTTTCTGGTAGCAATTTACATTCTAGGGAAGTCCATTATGATAGCAGATAAATTGAGCAGGTCCATTCTACTACCTCATGTGTGCTCTCTCAACATGAAAGTCTCAGAAATGATTTTTCATCATTGGGGCCAACCTTGCCACAGTCTCTTTGCATCTTCCCTGAACAACACATGCAGCAGCATCTGTGCCCAAATCCCCCCACCAGGGGAATCACCAAGAGATGCAAACTACACAGTTGGCCCCCCAGTCTCCTCTGTTTTATCCCCAATTCCCTTGATTCCCAACTTTCTACAGAAAGCTTTCCAGTTGAAGACCAGAGTCATCTTCATCGCACTGTACTGGCCTCAACAGATTTGATTCCCCTTTCTTTTGGCCTCATCTAATTTAACCACTGTAGATTCTGGATCCCATTCCAGACACCCTGTCTCACCCAACAGAAATTATTGCATGATTCACCCATATATCTCAAACCTAAAGCTGACAGCATGGTTTCTCCACTTCCTTTAATAGCCAGACAACCTATGCTGATGTCCTCTCTCTGTCATATACTTTTACCTTCCCATAGAGCTTCTACAAGAAAACTTTATAGAAGTAAATGGAAGAGGTTTGTGTTTTGGGTGCTTCAAAAACATATTGGCTCCTTTTCAGCCCTTATACAAAGTGTCATTGAAATTTTGGCTACAATTTTCAATGAAGGAGCTACCTTTTCAACAATTAGAATTCAATCAGCAGCCATCTCTAATTTCCACATTGGATTTGAGAACTCCATCCTGGCTTCATCTAAACTTTGTAAGACCTTCTTGATAGGTACGTACCCTTCTTTTGAGACCTACTCCATGGGACTTAAACTTAGAACTACAGACATTGATTCATTCTCCCTTTGACCCAACAGCAAAGGGTGATTTAAAGATTCTGACCTGGAAGACATTCCTACTGTTAGCCATCACCTCTGCTAGAAGGATTTCAGAACTTCAAGCATTGTCTTCTAAACCTTTCTACTTGATTTTTCACAGGGATAAAGTTTGAACCAATTCTTTCCTTCCTAAGGTAGTATCAGAATCTAACATCAACCAGCCCGTTAATCTGTCAGTTTTCTTTCCAAAATTTGCAAACAAAGATGAATGTATGTTATACTTATTGGACATTCACAATTATGTTTTTACTTATATAGAGCAAAAGAAGTTAAAAAGACGGATCAATTATCTGTCTCCTTTGCAGATTCTAAATTGGGTAAATCAGTTGCATAGGTAACTTTGGCCAGATGGCTAACAGACTGTATATCATTTGTCTGCAACAAGTTGGGTCTGTCCTTACCAAAACCTTTAAGAGCCCATTCAACTAGGTCCACAGCTACTTCTTCAAGGTTTCTATCTAGGTCTTCCATGGATGACATATATGCGGCTACAACTTAGGCCAATCCTCATTACTTTTTTACTCATTACAAACAGGATCTGGCCTCAAGGGGAAGAGCAGCTCTTGGCTCAACTGTGCTTAGAAATATATTTCTTTAGAGTCCACCTGGGATTTTAGGTAGCTGGGAAATCTGTCCCAGCTGTTGAGGAATGAAGGAAAATTGACAACATCAGATAAAGAAGTTATGTACTCACCATAATGTCCCATCTGTGTTGTCTGTCCGTTTTCATTCTTCCTCAACTCCCCTCCCACCAACCTCCAACCTTTCTCACAATTGATTTCTGGAAGAACAACAACTTATAAGAACACCTCTGTTACTTATGTTGATATACAGATAATGGCTTTTTCTGTCAGGAATATATATTTATTACTTTATGTCAACCAGCAAACAAGAACTGAGGTATGTTAGGGTTGGTGCATTATGGGTAAGGGTGAAGCTGAAGAGGTTTTGGTAGACACAAGCTAAAACAACGGCCGAGTTTGATCTGAGGATTGGATCCAAACCAAACCGTTGAGGAAGAATGAAAATGGACAACACAGACAGAATGTTATGGTGAGTACATAACTTCTTTTTTCCTATTGTCAGACTATGCTATATGACCTGAAGTATAAAATTTGAATATGCAATGTACACTTAATAGGAATTTAGGTGTACTTCTTATGGTCAGAATATGCTATGTACCCTGAAGTAGGAGTGCTGGTGTACTTCCTATGGTCAGAATATGCTATATAATGTGAATTATGAATATAGGTGTATTTTCTATGGTTAAAATGAATATGCTATATGAAGTATGAGTCTAGGTGTACTGCCTATAGTCGCAATGTGCTATGCACCCCAAAGGCAGGAGTATAGGCGCACTTCCTATAATCAGAATATGCTTTGTACCCTAACGTAGGAGTATAGTTTTTTTCCTTTTGTCAGAATATGTACCCTTAACTAGAAGTATAGGTGTACTTCCTGTGGTTAGTGTGTACTATGTGCCCTAAACATCAATATAGGTGTACTTCCTATGGTAAGAATATGCTATATATCCCTAAGTAGGAGTGCAGCGTTACTTCCTGTGATCAGGATATACTATATATCCCAAAGAAGGAGTGTAGGTGTACTTCCTTGGGTCAGAATCACCTATGTACCCCAATGTAGAAGTCTAGGTGTACTTCCTATGGTCAGAATATGCTATATACCCCAAAGTATGAGTATAGGTGTGCTTCCTCTGGTCAGAATATGCTGTATCCCCTGAAGTAGATATATAGGTGTACTTTTTGTGGTAAGAATATGCTGTGTAACCCAAAGTAGGAGTACAGGTGCACTTCCAGTGTTCAGTATATACTATGTACCCTGAAGCTGGAGTATAGGTGTGTTTCATCTACTCAGAATATGCCGTGTACCCTGAAGGAGGAGTATATGTGTACATCCTATGGTCACAGTATGCTATGTACCCTGAAGTAGGACTATAGTTATACTTCCTATGGTCAGAATATACTATGTACCCCAAAGTAGGCGTATAGGTGTTCTTCATATGGTCAGAATATGTTATATACCCCAAAGTAGGAGTATAGACATGCTTCCTATATTCAGACTATATTATGTATCCCTGAGTGGTATAGGTGCACTTTCTCTGGTCAGAATATGCTATGTACCCCTAAGTAAGAGTCCTTTGGTCAGAACATGCTGTGTGCCCTTGAGTTGGTGTACAGATCTCTCTTATGCTCAGAAAATGCTAGGTACCTCTAAGTAGGAGTATAGGTGTATTTCCTATGGTTAGAATATGCTACATTCCTCTAAATAGCTGTATAGATGTGCTTCCTATCCCTAACTACGAGTATAGGTATGCTTCCTTTGGTTAGAATATGTAGCCCTAAGGAGAAAGAGAGGTGTACGTCCTATGGTCAGGATATGTTTTTTACCCTTAAATAGAAGTATAGCTATACTTTCTTTGGTTAGGGTATGCTATGTACACTACATAAGAGTATAGGGGTACTTCCTGTGGTCAGAATATGCTATGTACTTCAAAGTAGAGTGTAGATGTACTTCCATGAGTCATAATAAGCTATGTACCTCAAAGTAGAAGTCTTGCTATACTTCCTATGATCAGAATATTGTTATTTATCCCTAAGTAGAAGAATAGGTGTGTTTTCTGTGGTCAGAATATGCTGTGTGCCCTGAAGTAGGAGTGTACGTGTACTTCCTATGGTCAGAATGTGCTATATACTGTGGAGTATGATTATAGGGTATTTCCTATGGTCAGAATATGCTATGTCCCCAAAGCAGGAGTATGTGGTACTTTCCTGTGGTCAGAATATGCTGTGTACTGTTAACTAGATATATAGGTGTATTTCCTATGATTAGTGGATGCTGTGTGCCCTAAATAGGAGTATAAGTGTACTTCTTGTGGTCAGAATATGCTGTGTACCCAAAGTAGGAGTGTAGGTGGTCATAAAATGCTATGTACACTGATGTATGAGTATAGGTATATTTCCTGTGATCAGAATATGCTATACCAAGAAGGAAGATAGGTGTACTTCCTATGGTCAGAGTATGTTATATACCCTGAAGTAGGAGTATAGATGCACTTCCTATGGTCAGTGTATGCTATGTACCCCAAAATAGGAGTGTATGTTTTCTTCCTAATGTCAGATTATGGTATATATCCCAGTGCAGGAGTATAGGTGTACTTCCTATGTTAAGAACATTCTGTGTACCCCAAACTAGGAGTATAGGCATACTTCCTGTGGTCAGAATATAATATGCACCCTAAGCAGGAGTATTGATGTACTTCCTGTGCTCAGAATATGTTATTTACCTCTAAGTAGGAGTATAAGTGCACTTCCTATGATCATGAAATGCCATGTACCTCTAAGGAGGAGTATAGGTGTACTTACTGTGGTCAGAATACGCCATGTACCCCTAAGTACATGTGTAGGTGTACTTCCTTTGATCAGAATATCCAATGTAGCCCTAAACAGGAGTGTATGTGTACTTACTTTGGTCAGAATAAGCTATGTACTCGTAAGCAGGAGTGTAAGTGCACTTCCCATGATCACAGTATAGTATGTACCCCTAAGTGGAAGTATAGATATACATCCTATGATCAGAATATGCTATCCACCCATAAACAGGAGTATTGGTGTACTTCCTGTGTTTAGAATCTGCTGTGAACCCCTAAGTAGGAGTATAGGTGTACTTCCTATGGTCGGAGCATGCTGTGTACTGTTAAGTAGGAGTATAAGTGTACTTCCTATGGTAAGAACATGCTATGTACCCTTAAGTAGGTGTACAGATATTTTCTGTGCTCAGAATATACTATGTATCCCTAACTACGAGTATAAGTTTATTTCCCTTGGTAAGAATATGTACCTCTAAGGAGGAGCATTGGTGTACTTCCTTTGGTCAGGATATGCTTTCTACCCTTAAATATAAGTATAGGTATACTTCCTGTGAGTAGAATATATTATGTGCTGTAAACAGGAGTATAAGTATGTGTCCTATGGTCAGAATATGCTGTGTGTCCCAAAGTAAGAGTGTAGGAGTACTTCCGAGGGTCAGAATAAGCTATGTTCCCTCAAGTAGAAGTCTAGTTGTACTTCCTATGGTCAGAAAATGCTATGTACCCTTAACGTGAAATATAAGTGTACTTCCTGTGGTTAGAGTATGGTATCTGCCCTAAAAAGGAGTACAGGTGTACTTCCTATAGTCAGAATATGTGAAGTCCCCTTAAGTAGGAGTGCAGGTATACTTCCTGTGATGAGAATATACTATGTACCACAAAGAAGGAGTGTAGCTGTATTTTCTTGGGTCAGAATAAACTATGCACTCCAAAGGAGAACTGTAGGTGTACTTCCTTTGGTCAGATAAGCTATGTACCCCAAACAGAACCCTAAGATCTAAGGACAAAAAACTGCTAAATATCACCAAATCTTAAAAAGAAAAAAAAAAACAGGACAGTGCCTCTACTCTTACTCTGTAACAAAGGTATGCAAGTCTCTCCCCATTGCTATTAAGTCAACTCCCATCCTATCAGGCTTCAAAATGTCAGTAAAACAATATTTAAACAACACGTGGCTATGCACCTGCTCTACTCCAGGCTAATCTCACTTCTATTCCACCTTCCCTACCCCTGCCTTTTTATATGTTAAATATATATATATATATATATATATATATATATATATATATATATATATATATATATAAATGTGTGTGTGTGTGTGTGTGATATATATATAAAAAATATGTTTGTCATCACGCAAACCTAAAAGATGACACTGTAAATTATACATGTTATATCTTAAGTTATTACATATGTTTATACTTGTCTTTTTATTTATTTTAAAACTTCTCAGATGTTATTCTGAATATGAAAGCTATTGCTGTAAAATATGAAAGCTATGTCTGAATTGCTACTTATATCTGTACTTGGAGATTTTCTCCCCGGGCCTCCACCGAAAATGGATTCTGTTGACCCAGTTGGACTATCCTGGTAAACAAATGTCAAATAAATAAATAGGAGTATAGGTGTACCTCCTGTTGCCAGAATATGCTACGTACCCCTAAGTAAGAATGTAGGTGTACTTCCTGTGGTCATAAAATGCTGTGTACGCCTAAGTACAAGCATAGATGCACTTCCCATGTTCAGGATATGTAATGTAACCCTAAACCCTAAAAAGTATAGATGTACTTACTGTGGTTAGAGTATGCTATGTATTCCTAACTGGAAGTATAGGTGTAGTCCCTATGGACTGAATATGCAATGTAACCCTAAGCAGGAGTGTAGGTGTACTTCCTATGGTTAAACAAGGCTATGCATCCCTAAGCAGGAGTATGGATGTAATTTCTATGGTCAGAATATGCTGTGTACCCCTAAGTAGGAGTATAGATGCTTCCTATGGTCAGAATATTCTAGGTACCTCTTACTAGGAGTATAGATGTACTTCCTGTGGTAAGAGTGTGCTATGTATCTTAAGTAAGAGTATAGGTGTACTTTCTGTGGTCTGAATATGTTGTGTATCCTGAAGGAGTATAGATGCACTTCCTATGGTCAGAATATACTGTGCACCCTTAATCAGGAATATAGGTGTACTTCCTGTGGTCAGCATATGCTGTGTACCCCTCATAGGAGTATGGATGTATTGCTGTGGTCAGAATATGCTATGTACCCCTCTAGAAAAATGTATACACAAACAAACAATGCAATACTCACTTTAAGACAATCTACTCACACCTACTCAACATGGATTTCATCCCAAGCATAGCACCACTACAGCTCTTCTGTCCTTCATTAATACTGCATCACATGCCAGAGAAAACAATAAACTTGTTTCCTGTCTGTTCTTAGACCTGTCTAAAGCCTTTGACACAGTCTGTCATCCTCTTCTTCTGCAGAAACTCACTAATCTCAATTTCTCACCTGCTACTGTTTCTTGGTTTGAAGGTTCTCGCTCCAATTGCTATCAGTCAATAAAATGGCAATCAGCTCACTCTCCTCTGCTCTCCATTAAAACAGGTGTTCCACAAGGTTCCATCCTTGGCCCACTACTTTTCAATATCTTTACCAATCTTCTCTCCTCTTCCTGTCCTGACCCCTAATACAATATGCAGATGACTCAACAGTCATCACTGTTGCTGACTCTCCAGCTCAACTTACATCAGTCACACAGACTTCCTTCGACACAGTAGAAAACTGCTATCTAGTAACCAACATTCTTAATCCAAAAAAAAAAAAACTAAACTATTACTCTTTCTTCCAAAAAACCTACACTATATCAACCCATCCTTCTCAATATTGTCTCTAAATAATACCCCCATACAGGTAGACACCAACAGAAAACTACTAGGTGTCATGATTGATGACCACTTAAAGTTTGATTTGCATATCAACAATTGCATTAAGAAGACACATCAGAAGTTAGGACTCCTGTACCGTAACAAGAAATTTCTTAACAAAGATGCTAAGTTAACCCTATCCCATTCTTATCTCTTACCCACCTTATTCTGTAGCTCACAAATTCTAACTAACCTCAACACTGGACTGTTAGCCAAACTAGAAACATCTTACAACAAGGTTGCTAGATTTGCTAATCTCCTACTACACCCCAACAAGAACCATCCGTAGTTCCAGCCAAGGCCTTTTATTAATCCATAAACCTAATACTAAAACAGGCCAAAATCTCTACAGTTTCAGTCCTCCCAAGCCTTGGAATAATCTTCCACTTGAAATCAGGTCTCTTCAGCAACAAAAACAATTCAAAACAGCCACTAAACAATACCTGGAAGCCAAATGAATATGTCAATGTAACCATACCCCATAAACCTTTCTCTCTACCCTTTCTAACTCCCCTCTAGGTCCTCTCTCCTATCCCTCCTATCAGCTGTTTTTCCACTTCTCACCTCAACTGTCAATAAACCTAATTAAACTTATGTATGATGTCATAATTTCTTTAATTACACTGTATTGAGATCTAATGTTTTTATGTATTGTATATATAATATGTAACTTGTTTATTAATTAGAACTATTGATGTTAGCCTTTGAAACTATGTGGAGCTTTTCTGCTAGGGCCTCCGCTGAAAAAGGGCTACTAAGGTCAGTTGGACAGTCCCGATCATCAACTGTAAAATAAATAAATAAATAAATAAATAAATAATAGGGGTATAGGTGTACATCCTGTGTTCAGAATATGCTATGTACCCCTAAATAGGAGTATAAGTGTAAATTATATGGTCAAAATATGCTTTGTCCCCAAAAGTAGGAGTATAACTGTATTTCCTTTGGTCAGAATATGCTATGTACCCCAATTTAGCAGTATAGGTATACTTCCTATGGTCAGAATATTCTATGCACCCTTAAGTAGGAGTGAAAGTGTAGTTCCTATGATCATAATATGGCATGCACCCCATTTAGGAGTACAGATGTACTTTCTGTGGTCAGAGTATGTAATATTTTCTTAAGTAGGAGTGCAGATAATCTTCTTGTGGTCATAAAATGCTGCCTACCCCTAAGTAGGAGTATAGGTGCACTTTCTGGAGTCAGAACATGCTACATACCCTTTAGTAGGAGTGTAGATGTACTTTCATGTTGTCATAAAATTTAATGTACACCTAAGTAGCTGTATAGGTGTACTTCCTATGATAAGAACTTCCTATGTAGCCCTAAGTAGGAGTAGTATAGGCCTACTTCCTTTGGTCAAAATATGCAGTGCGCCCCTAAACAAGACTGTAGGTGTACTTCCTGTGGTCAGCATATCCTAATTACCCGAGTAGAAAGTAGGTGTACTTCCTGTGGTCATAGAATTATATGAACCCTAATTACAAGTATAGAATGTACTTCCTTTCATCAGAACATGCATTGTATCTTTGAGTAGGAGTATAGGTTTTCTACCTATGGTCCGAGTATGCTATGTACCCCTAAGTAGAAGTATAGGTACTTCTTATGGTCAGACTATGCTAGGTACTCCAACTAGGAGTATAGCTGTAGTTTCTCTTGTCAGAATATGCTATGTTACCCTAAGAAGGCATATAGGTTTACTTTCTGTGGTCAGAATATGTTATCTACCCCTAAGTTGGAGTGCAGATTTGCTTCCTTGGGTCATCATATGATATATACTCCTAAGCAGGATTGTAGATGTACTTCCAGTGGTCAGACTATGCTGTGTACCTGTAACTAGGAGTACAGGTATACTCCCTATGGTCATCAGAATATGCAGTGTACCCCTAAGCAGGAGTGTAGGTGTACTCCCTGTGGTTAGAAAATGTTATGCACCCCATAGAAGGAGTATAGGTGTACTTCCCATGGTCAGAATATACCAAGTACCCCTAACTATGTACTCCTAACTATGAGTATAGGTGTGCTTTCTCTGGTCAGAATTTGCTATGTACCCCTAAGTAGGAGTGCAGATGTACTTCCTGTGGTCAGAATATGCTATGCACCTCTAATTAGGAGTGTAAGTGTACTTACTGTGGTCATAAAATGTATGTACCCCCAAATAGGCCAGTAAGATGTACTTCCTCTGGTTAAAACATGCTATGTACCCCTAAATAGGGTATAGGTGTACTTTCTCTGGTCAGAATATGCTGTGTACCCCTAAGTAGGAGTATAGGTGCTTCCTGTGCTCAGAATATTCTAGGTACTTCTAACTAGGAGTGCAGATGTTCTACCTGTGGTTAGAATATGCTGCCTACCCTAAAGAATATAGTATGTGGTCAGAATATGTTACGTACCTCTAACTAAGAATATAGGTGTACTCCCTGCTGTCATCAGAATATGCCATGTACCCCTAAGCAGGAGTGTAGGTGTCCTCACTGTGTTCATAAAATACTGTGCACCCCTGAAGTGGAGTATAGGTGTATTTCCCGTGGTTAGAATAAACTCTGTACCCTAACTAGGAGTATAGGTGTACTTCCTTTAGTCAGAATATGCTATGTACACTGAAGCAGGAGTATAAGCTTATTTGCTATGGTCACTGTATTCTACGTACCCCGAAATAGGAGTATAGATCTACTTTCTGTGGTCAGAATATGCTATGTACAGCTGAGTAGGAGTATAGATCTAATTCCTGTTGTCAGAATATGCAATGTACCTCTGAGTAGGAGTATAGGTGTACTACTTGTGGTTAGAATATACTTTGTACCCTTAAGCAGGAGTATCTGTTTATTTCTTATTCTCATAAAATGCTATGCACCTCTAAGTACATAACTGGCTTGAACTCCCCTATCAACTGCTCAGCATCCAACTATTAACACTGCACAACTTAGTGTATAAGCCCTCTGCCCCTCCAGCACTAAGCCGTCTAATTGAACCATACCAACCAAACAGAACCCTAAGATCTGAGGACAAAAAACTGCTAAATATCACCAAAACGTCAAAAAAAAAAAAAAACCAGGACAGTGTCTCTACTCTTACTCTGTAACAAAGGTATGGAATTCTCTCCCCATTGTTATTAAGTCAATTCCCATCCTATCAGGCTTCAAAATGTCAGTAAAACAATATCTAAACAACATGTGGCTATACACCTGCTCTACGCCAGGCTAATCTCACTTCTGTTTCATCTTCCCTACCCTCATCTTTTTATATGTTAAATAAATACATACATATATATATATATATATATATATATTATAGCTATAAATTTGTGTGTGTGTGTGTATATATATATATATATATATATATATATATATATATATGCCTGTCGTGTGCTCGGATCCTCCACATAACACAGGCACTTAGGTCACTCCAGAACAAGTACAAGTATGACATTGTCATTGTACATGTTGGTGTGAATGATCTAAGACGTACCTCCCTGGACTACATGAAAAGAGACATTGAGGAGCTCTCTGATCATGTAGCCTAAGCTGGTATGACCCTGACCTTGAGTAGCATACTACCTTCACCTAGAATGATGCCGCAATACAAAGACAAAATTATCAATTTCAACAATTGGTTAAGCTTCTGGTGTCATTCTAAGGGGATCCAGTGTCTGTCTGCCTGGGATGACGTGATAGACAAGCCTCACTGTTTTGCCAGAGATGGGTTGCACCTGTCACCCCTAGGTTTTCAAATACTGGCCAAGGCTCTTGCCGTCCCCATAGTGCCTTTTTTAGGCAAGGCTCAAAGGACAAACCAACCACCGTAACCAGCACAGGTAACCAAAAACTAAGGGTAATGCTACTCAGTGCCAGAAGTCTCAACCTCAAAATGCACACACCCGAGGCTCTCCTCAGCATGGAGAAAATCGATGTTTGTGCAGTGACGGAAACCTGGTTCAAGACTCAAGAGAGCACCCCAGCACTGCCAGGTTACAATTCATATCATACCTTCCGGCCTCAGTTAGCGGATCACAGTACAAAGGGCGGAGGTGTATCCATATTCATCAAGGATACCCATATCTCCAGGTTAGTAGCGCAGCATGATGCCCCACAGATCATCCATGCGCAACTATCAGCAGGCAAAACCACATTTCAAGTCGTAGCCGGTTATGGATCGCCCACCATGTCCCAAAATGCTCACTCTGCGTTCCTTGAGACATTGGAAAATATAAAGGTCCTACCCAACACCATAATCTTGGGTGATTTCAACTACCTTGGTATAGACTGGGCGAACTACCAGTGTTCCAACTCCTATGCTCAGCAATTCATAGAATTTATAAATTCAAATGCCCTTGAACAACTAGTATGTTCCCCCACTAGAGGGGACAACATATTGGATTTAATCATCACAAATATGGGCGCCCATTGTACCACACCCATTATCACTCCCTCCTTGGTCAGATCCGACCACAAACTGATAACCCTGGAAATCTTCACCCCTCCACTTCCCCCAGTCAAAGAAACCATAGTCAAAAACCTTTCCAAAGCAAACTTCAAACTACTTGCATCTGAAGTGTAAAGCTTCACTATTCCCTTGCAGAAGGATAATGATATTCAGGATGCAGAATCCTACACCAAGGCACTCTATATGCATCTTCAGGATTGCATGGACCGTGCTATCCCAAATAAAACCAAGACTCCTTCCTCAAGCAAGAAGAAACCAGTCTGGTGGACCCCAGCCATAAGCAAACTTTACAATAAAAGGAGGAGACTTATACTAAAAAAGGCCAACTCTCAAGTAGAAAAATCATCCCTGATCAGCATTAGTAAGAAATTGAGGGCCCTCATCAAGTCAACTAAAGCTAATTTTGAAAAGAAAGTTGCCAAGTATGCCAAGGATAACCATAAGGCCTTCTATGGCTACGTCAGAAACCTAAATGGCAATGCTCAGGTCTGTTCTGAGCTAGTACAAAATGGAACAAAATACACTGACCCTTCTGACATTGCCAACATCTTGGCTGACAGGTTCAGTGCAAATCCCCCCCCCCCACCACCTACAGGGCCTATTACCATTCCAGGGGATTGTGTAAGTCCAGTTATTACTGATACATTTGTTAACAAGGCTCTATCTAAAGCTAAAAACACTGCCGCCATGAGACCAGATGGTGTCCCAGGCTGTGTCATACGCGAGCTCCAAAAGGAATTAACCCCGCATCTTAATACCCTGTTCAGTCTCAGCCTCTCCACAGGATATGTGCCCATAGAATGGCGCATGGCAACGGCCGCTACACAAGGGTGAGGCCACAACTGACCCTGGGAACTACCAACCAATAAGCCTGACCAGTCTGATCTGTAAGGCTATGGAGTGAATCATTATGGAACTCATAAATGGAGAGATTGGGAACCTCCAGTCGCTGGATCCCACACAGTTCAGCTTCGTCAAGGGCAGATCATGCCTCCTGAAACTGGTGGATTTCTTTGAGACAGTTACTCAGGCTATAGATAAGGGAAAGGAGGTACACACGGCTTACCTTGACCTTGCTAAAGCATTTGACACCATTCCCCATTCAGGTATTATTGATAAGCTTACCAGCCTGGACATAAACCCTTACGTCACAAGATGGATCGCAAACTGGCTCTCAGACAGATCCCATAAAGTAAGAGTAGTGGGATCTATGTCCGAATCCAGACCAGTAACGAGTGGGGTGCCTCAGGGCTCTGTCCTGGGGCCCCTCCTGTTTGGCATATACTTCTCAGAAGTACAGGCAAGCACGGAAGGGCTGTGGCTGACTAAGTTTGCAGATGACTGCAAACTGGGTGCTATAATAGAGTCTCCGGCCGACATGGAGATCCTCCAGAAGGGCCTAAATGAGACTGATGCATGGTGTCAAAACCATGGTCTCAAGCTAAATGCAAAAAAATTCTTAGTAATCCCCTTTGGAAAAAACAGAGTACCCGCAAAGTAAAACATAGGAGGTAATCCCCTGAAATCTGAAGAAGAAATAAGGGATCTAGGGACCCAAGTAGATAGTCAGCTTTCCTTTGATAACCATGTTGCCAAAGTGGTTAGAAAATCCTTCTATGTGACCCATCTGATCACAAAAGGGTTCGTATCAAGATCTAAGGATGTAATGGTGCCCCTCTACTCTTCCCTCATCAGACCCATTATTGAGTACAATGCACCAATTGGAATGTACCTGGCTAGACATCTCCAGCAGCTGGAGAGACCACAGAGGTACCTAACCAAGAGGATTACTGGCCTCAAACAGTTGCCCTATGGAGCATTATTGAAAAAGCTAAGTCTGTTCTCTGTTGCATACCGCTTTCTCAGAGGCGATCTCTGTCTAACGTACAGAGCCAGAATTGTTGAACATGCTCCATCTTAGCAAAACCAAGTCTACTCGAGCTACACGCTCTAGGGATATAAAGCTCAAGACAGCAATGAATAGAACATGCTGGAGGGATAGATTCCCTTCGCAGAGACTTCCCTTACTATGGAACAGGGTCCTGATCTACATAAGACAGAGCCCCTCATTATCATTCTTCAAGAGGAACCTTGATGAGTGGATGGGTAACAGAAAGTTCACACTGGGGATCACACCAACAGCACTACAAGATAGGGGCCAAGGGTACTAGCTGCTAGTACAAGGGTCTAGGGAACTACTAAAGGGGCGGTGAATACCACACAACGTGGCTGGGCTAGTATATGCCTTCTGGCAGATAGCCCAGTACCAACCTATGAACCTATGAGCCTATATGTGTTTGTCATCACTCAAACCTAAAAGATGACACTGTAAATTATACATGTTATATCTTAAGTTATTACATATGTTTATACTTGTCTTTGTATTTATTTTAAAACTTCTCAAATGCTATTGTTGAATATGAAAGCTATTACTGTAAAATATGAAAGCTGTGTCTGAATTGCTACTTATGTCTGTACTTGGAGATTTTCTCCCCTGGCCTCCACTGAAAACGGGTTCTGTTGACCAGTCGGACTAGCCCAGTAAACAAATGTCAAATAAATAAATAGGAGTATACATTTACTTCCTATTGTCAGAATATGCTACATACCCCTGTGGTCATAAAATGCTAATGCTGTGTATGTCTAAGTGCAAAATTAATCATAGGCACTATACAGCCTATAACTGCAAAGTACCTTGCAAAGGTAAGGGAAAACAGCACTTAAACTTTACAAAAAAGCACCTAAACAGGCATGTCCAAGGGTCAGCTTCCGGTGATTTCTCCTGTCCACCTGGTGAATCTCAGCATACTGGGGCAATGCGGCAACTGCCTCATGTACACAGACAATCCTCTCCTCCTACAACCCAACACTACAACCTGCGAGAGATGCACTTACATAGCCAAACTTGAAGCAAAGCTCTCTCCGGCCAAGATTGTGCTAGACAGTCAAGAGGAGAAGGTTAACACCTACATTACACCTCAAGCAACTCATAGCCCTTCAAAACCCACACCATCAACACCCACACACAGCAACACTAAACCCACATATGCAGAGGCCCTTAACATTAACCTGCCCAAGCAACAAGGACCTCCGAAGCTGAAATGCAAACAAACACCAGTCGCAACCAAAGTGACACATAGCTCACAACACCAGTGTACCACCCAACAACAGCCCCTAAGGCAAGACAGTGTACCCAACACTTTAGTCATAGGTGACTCTATAGTCAGGCACACTGATGTCCCACTCACCAGGCTGAACAAGGAGAAAATTACAGTCAGCTGCCTGTCGGGTGCCAGGATCCGCCACATAATGCATACATTCAAGTTACTCCACAACAAGTACAAATATGACTCTGTCATTGTCCATGCTGGAGTGAATGACTTGAGACGTACCTCCCTGGACTACATGAAAAGAGACATGGAAGAGCTCTTGGATCATGTGACCCAGGCAGGTATGACCCTAGCCCTGAGTAGTATCCTGCCTTCGCCCAGAATGATACCACAGTATAAGGACAAAATGACTGACTTCAACAATTGGCTAAGCTTCTGGTGTCATTCAAAGGGGATCCAGTATTTGTCTGCCTGGGAAGACATGATCGACAAACCACGATGCTTTGCCAGAGATGGTCTGCACCTGTCACCCCTGGGATTCAGGTTACTGGCTAAAGCTCTTTCCACCCCTATAGTGCCTTTTTTAGGCAAGGTTCAAAGGATAAAACCACCACCGTTACAGATACAAGCATGCAAAATCTGAAGGTAATGCTACTCAATGCTAGAAGTCTAAACCTCAAAATGCACTCTCTCAAGGCACTCCTAAAAATGGAGAACATCGATATCTGTGCAGTAACTGAGACCTGGTTCAAGGCTCCAGCGAGCACCCCTGCAGTACCAGGCTGTATTTCTTACCACACTTTTCGGCCACAAAACCAAGACCAAAACACTAAAGGTGGAGGAGTGTCCATATTCACCAAGGATATTCACACCTCCAGGCTAGCTGCCCAACACAATGCATCTGAAATTCTCCAGGTGCAACTAACACTAGGTAAGACTGCAATCAAAATTGTAGCTTGCTACAGATTCCCCACCATGCCCCAAGATTCTCACTACACCTTTCTAAATATACTGGAAAATATTAAGATACAACCAAACACCCTAATACTGGGTGATTTCAACTGCCCTGCCATTAACTGGGAAAACTACGCGGGTACCAACTCGTTTTCCCAGCTGTTCTTGGAATTAATAAATTCCAACGCCCTGGATCAACTAATCCATTGTCCCACCAGGGGCTTCAATATCCTAGACCTGGTCATTACCAACATGGGAGATAGATGCTCCACACCAGTGGTCACCCCCTCATTGGTCAGGTCTGACCATAAGCAAATCACTCATGACATCCACATCCCACCCCCACCCCCAGTAAGGAAACCTCCTTAAAAAACTTCTCCAAAGCCAACTTCATGCTACTGAAGTCAGAAGTGACAAACTTAATGACACCCATGCAGACGGGATCTGGAAGTTCGATTGCAGAATCCTACACTAAGGCACTGTATGAGCACATCCACTCTTGCATGAATCATGCCATCCCAAATAGAACCAAGATGCTCTTCTCCAAAAAAAAGTAGCCAATCTGGTGGTCCCCTGCTGTAAACAAACTATACATCAGAAGGAAGAAACTGTTGCAGAAAAGAGGAAAATCCCAGGATGCAAAAAACTCCCTCACCAGCCTCAGTAAGAAGCTGAGATCCCTCATAAAATCCTCAAAAGCTAGTTACGAAAATAAAATTGCCAAAGATTCCAAAGACAACCACAAGGCATTCTATAACTATGTCAAGAATCTAAATAGCAATGCTCAGATCTGCTCTGATCTACAACAGAATGGCATTAAATATACTGATCCAAAGGATATTGCCAATATCCTGGCAGATCGATTTAGTGCCAACTTCATCCCCCTCTCACCCCCTAAAGGGCCCATCTCAATACCAAAATATTGCCAAATTCCGGTAATCATGGCCACACAGGTAGAAACCGCACTCTCCAAAGCTAAGAATACAGCATCCATGGGACCAGATGACATCCCAAGCTGTGTACTACATGAACTACAAAATGAAGTGGCACCTTATCCAAGTGTCATGTTTAATCATAGCCTCACCTCAGGCTTTGTGCCTTCTGAGTGGTGCACAGCTACAGTTATCCCGCTGTACAAGGGAGGATCCGCCTTGGATCCCGGGAACTACCGTCCCATCAGTCTGACAAGCCTGATCTGCAAGGGCATGGAACACATTATCATGGAACTTATAAACAAAGACATTGGCAACCTTCAAACACTGGACCCCACCCAGTTTGAGTTTGTGAAGGGCCGATCTTGTCTCCTGAATCTGATTGACTTCTTCGAATCTGTCTCCAGAGCTGTGGACGAGGGTAAGGCAGTCCAAACAGCCTATCTGGACCTTGCCAAGGCCTTCAACACCATCCCCCACTCTGGAATCATAGTTAAACTTACTAAGCTGGGCATAAATCCCTACGTCACTCAATGGGTTGCCAACTGGCTTACTGACAGAACCCAGACTGTAAAAGTAGCCGACTCCAAATCCAGCTCCAGACAAGTGACAAGTGGAGTACCTCAGGGTTCAGTCCTGGGACCACTCTTGTTTGGCATCTACTTCTCTGAAGTACAGGCCAACACTAAGGGACTCTGGCTAACAAAGTTTGCAGATGACTGCAAACTGGGAGCCATTATTGAATCCCCAAATGATGTGGATATTCTACAAAAGGGTCTTACAGAAACAGATGCCTGGTGCCAGAGCCATGGGCTCAAGCTTAATACCAAGAAATGTATAGATGTTAAGTTGTCTATCTCGCCTTCATTCTTGCTGGATGGGTTCGGAGCCGACCTCGGCCCACTGCCACTCTAAAGCTCGAGAGTTGGTTCCACCGGCTCGAGGCCCCTTATATCCCACAATGCTAGGCGTGAATTACCTCAGATCTCGTTTGCCGCTACAGCGATCGAGGTGTTGTTTTTTCTACCGGCTCAGGTCAGTGGTATTAAATCAGGTTTAATAACTTTTAAACCCCTTTTTAGCTTAGCCTTTTCTTCGTTAGTTATAGTGTAGTGGATATTATCCTTCCTACCGTTATCCTGCCCCTTTCCCACAAGAACTGATAAGTTCTTTCCTTAGGCCTTCGGGCCCTCTTCCCTAATAGTGGTGTGTATGTGTTTTTAGGGATTTATTTTATATAAACTAACTAATTTCTTTAGTTTTATCTTTTCTGATAGTGTAATCGTTGTGTGTGTGTTTTGTGTGGTGATTACACTTCGGTTCCTTGAAAATGTCCAAGGATTCAAAGGTCTCAGGCTTCAAGAAGTGTGACTCGTGCTGTCAGAAAATGTCTCTGACAGACGGTCACACTTCTTGTGTGTACTGCCTGGGACCTTTACACCTGCAGGACTCTTGTGCTGTATGCCATGGCTTCAGCCCCAGAGTCCTGCAGGAAAGAAAGAACAAACTCATCCTAAGGGATTTGCTCAAGCCTGAAGGTTCCCTAACTGCTTCATCGGGAAAACCTTCCAAGGCTTCTAAGACCTCGACTCCAGTGTCTGAGTCGAGGCCTAAGGCTTCGAAGCCTACTGCTACATCGGCTCCGGCTGGAGCCGATGAGTCTTTGACTACAGTTTCTGTGGTTCCCTCGGCTCCGGCTGGAGCCGAGGTATTGGAGATTCCAGGGTCGGCTTCGATCAGATCATCGGAGCCGACATCTAGAAAGAGGTCGAGGTCACCATCCCTTGGCTCCGTTCATTCGGCTCCAGCGTCTCCCTTGCTGTCTGACCGGAGCCACAGATCTCACTCCTCTAGGTCATCGAGGCTCTCGGATCATGACCTCCAGAGGGTAGTGAGTCGACTTCTAAAGTCCGAGGCACTGGCCCAAATGCTTCAGAGCCCGACTCATCAGTCGATGCCTCTACCTATTCCTCTAAATATTCCTCCTCCGACTCCTTTGAGCTCGGAGCCGGGGCGTCTCAGAACCGAGACTGTGGTAGCGTCGGAGCCGATACATTTGTCTTCGGCTCCGTCGTCGGCTCCGATTTCTTCTTTTGAAGAATCTCGGCGCCGGACTTCCCTCGTCGGCTCCGAGGGGGTGAGTGGCATCGGACCCTTGTCCGACCCCCCTCTCCCTCTCGGTGCTTCGGCGCTGGTGAGTTCTGCTCCGACATCGGCCTTGGAGCCATCTCTGTCGGTGCCGAGGGAGGTTCTCAGCTTCTCGGAGCGGGGACCTCTGGCTCTGCCTGACAGGGGTGCATTCGAGGTCATGCGGAGTGTGTTGGAACCTGGTTCAACTCCACAGTCGGCTCCGTCCGCCCCTCCCACTTCGGTGCCTCAGGTGATGTCTACACTCTCCCTCATCCCTGACCGCAGAGAGCCAACTCTTCAAGAATCCCCTGTGGGGATTTCATCCTCTTCCGAGGCCTCTCCTGATTTGGCAGGGGAGCCCCCTAGGAAGAGAAAGTGTAAGAGGAAACACATAGACTCACCTGAGTCTGTCACCTCTGACACAGATTTAGAGGATTCCGAGGGTTCCCCCCGTTCCCCTTCTGAAGATGTCTCCTTTGCAGACATTCTAGAGATCCTCAAGCAGAGGGGAAATTGGCCAGCCCTTAACCCTTCGGAGGATGAATCTGTGTATCTTGAGGCGTTGGCTCTCGCCCTTCCACCTCCTGGGTGTCCCCCTTGACCCCCTCATGCAGGTGGTAGCAAAGAGCCTGGCCGCCTCCTGACTCAGTCCACCCTACCCCCAGGAGACCTTCTAAGTTTATAACAGCACCCACTGATAAACAATTTCTGACCAAAGGAGTTACTGTGGATGCTATGGTGGTAGCTGCTGCCACCAAGAAGGAACTAGCTGATCCTTCAGTGCCTGTCCATCCCCCTAACAAGGAATCTAGGTCTATGGACAGGTACGGGAAGCAGATGTTTTCATCAGCGACCTTTGCAATGCGTTCGCTGAACTACTTGTGCCATTTCACTCGTCTCCAGAGAGACTTGATCAGGGAAGCGAGTGAGATGTTGAAGGATCCTACAGCTGCAGGTTTTCAGGACAAGATGAACGCCCAGCTGACTACCCTGAATTCTATAGCTAACTCCTCCATGCGCCTCCTTTCATATGCGGCTGATGGAGCGAGTAGAGCCGCAGGGACAGGTGTAGCCTTACGCCGGCATGCCTGGATGCGACTATGCAATTTCGCGGACCCCTTTAAAACGTCTTTCACTAATTCCCCATTTGATGGATCATCTCTCTTTGGTCCTCAAGTGAAAGAAACCTTGACTAGGTGCGAGACGGATGGCAAAACTCTATCTGCCGTCGGAGTCCGTTTTTCTACTCCTTCTAGACCTTACCCCAAAGGCCAGAAAAGTGGGAAAATGTGGTTCCGTAAACAATCTCAAGGGAATTTGCCTGACGCACAGAGTCGGTTCCCCTCCAGAGGCAGAGGAGGGAACAATAATGGTAGACGTCGCCCCAGAGGCAGAGGGGGCCCACAGAACCAGGGCAATCGAGAAACTTTTTCCGATAAGCCCTTTCAGCATCCCTGAGGTGTTGCCCGACTGTCCACCTTCGGAGGCAGTCGGGGGAAGATTGTCACTGTACCCAGAAGCCTGGCTATCTCTAACTCAAGACAAGTGGGTACAGTCCATCATTTCCGAAGGCTATTCCATTCCCTTCGTTTGCATTCCAAACCCATCAAAAAAATCCCTTCCAGATGTTCCACCCGCTCAAAGGGATCTTGCAGCTTTGGAAATTTCAAAGCTGCTTGCAAAAAGAGCAATTCAACCAGTTCCAGCAGACCAGCAAGGATCCGGAATCTACTCCAGGTTCTTTTTAGTTCCAAAGAAAACAGGGGACTGGAGACCAATTTTGGATCTCAGTATCTTGAACAAGTCGGTCAAGAAAACAAGATTTCGGATGGTCACGCTACAGTCCATCCTTCCCCTATTGGGAAAGAAAAACTGGATGTGCTCTATAGACCTTCAGGATGCGTACTATCACATAAAAATGAACAGACGCTCCAGAAGATTCCTCCGCTTCGGGCTGGGAACCAGTCATTTTCAATTCAGGGCCCTGCCCTTTGGTCTCACCACTGCCCCCCGGGTGTTTACCAAATGCATGGCAGTGGTAGCTTCTCACCTGAGACGTCAAGGATTCCAGGTGTTTCCATATTTGGACGACTGGCTCCTCACAGCTCCCACCAAGCATCTTCTTCTACTGGCCAGGGACGACACCTTTCGCATTTGTCAAAACGTAGGCATTTCAATAAATTGCGAAAAGTCTGTTTTGTCGCCTTGTCGTACTATTACCTTCATAGGCGCAAATCTAGACACAGTCAACATGTCTGTAGACTAACAGATCAGAGAATAGCAGACATACACAAACTGGTCTCGCTCCTCTTCAGCAGCAACAGAGTCAAAGCCAGGTTAGTTCTGAAAGTATTGGGGATTATGGCGGCTGCCATTCCTCTACTTCCATTAGCCAGATTCCACATGAGAATCCTTCAATGGATGCTCTTCACACAATAGTCATACCAGCAACTTCCAATGTCCCACACCATTATGATTACGCAAACATGCAAGAATCATCTTCTGTGGTGGATGTCTTCCCTCAGCTCTTCTTGGGAAGACCCTTTGTTCCTTCCCCTCCGGTTGCTACTCTGACAACGGACGCCTCCCTGATCGGGTGGGGGGGGCATTATCAGGGCAGAACTGTCCAGGGCACATGGCAACCAGACGAATGCCACTTGCACATAAATGTTCTAGAGATGAGAGCAGTGCTTTTAGCGTTGCAAGCCCTTCAAGACTCTCTTCCCGTGGGAACGATAGCAATCCAGACGGGCAATATGTCTGTAGTGTGGTATATCAACAAACAAGGCGGAACCAGGTCCTATCCCCTATGTCGAGAAGCACTCAGACTGTGGCAATGGGCGATTTCTTCTCAGCGGTTTCTGATAGCAATGCACATCCCCGGGAAGTCCAATCAAATCGCGGACAAGTTGAGCAGAGCTATTCTCATGCCTCACGAGTGGTCTCTGAAAGACTCTGTTGTGAGAGAAATTTTTCTCAAGTGGGGTCAGCCTTGCTGCGATCTTTTTGCTACTCCCCAAAACAGCAAGTGCAGAGATTATTTCACCCTATTCCCGTTACCAGGCCAGCCCAGCAGAGACGCTCTAGTCCAAGTTTGCCCCGGGGACTTCTGTATGCATTTCCTCCCTTCCCACTAATCTCTCAAGTGATACAGAAAGCTATCGCTCAGAAGGCCTCATTGATCCTCATTGCTCCTTACTGGCCTCGACAAGTTTGGTTCCCCTTTCTGCATCAATTTCTGTTGGAGCAACCTTGGCATCTGGACCTAGTTCCAGATCTTTTGATCCATCAGTCGGGTCAGTTACATCGCTCCCTCCTCTCTCTGAACCTCACTGCTTGGTTCCTCCAGTTCCAACCTTAGCCAGGCTTCCTCAAATATCTCACTCTGTTCGAGATATTTTAATAGCTTCCCATAAATCTTCCACTCGAAAGATTTATCTGAGTAAGTGGAAACGTTTCGCCTATTGGGCTCAAGGAAGGGACTTAGATCCTTTCACTGCTCCCATCCATATGGTTCTTGATTTTCTAGCTGAACTCTTTCATGCAGGTTCATCTCCTTCTACTCTTAAAGTTCAATTGGCAGCTATATCTAACTTTCATGTGGGCATTTCAGAGTCTGCCATAATGTCCCACAAGCTTTGCAAAGCCTTTTTGAAGGGAGTTTTTCTACTCAGACCTCCTATAAGAAATCCTCCTCCTCCTTGGGACCTTAATTTAGTTCTCAGTTCTTTGATTCTCCCCTTTCGAACCTGCAGCTTCCTGTTCTTTAAAATTGCTATCATGGAAGACTCTCTTTCTGGTAGCTATTACTTCAGCTAGAAGAGTTTCAGAACTTCAGGCACTCAGCTGTCGACCACCATATCTGTTGTTCCACAAAGACAGGGTATCCTTACAAACCAACCCGTCCTTTTTACCTAAGGTAGCCTCTGCTTCTAACCTAAATCAAAGCATTGACCTTCCTGTGTTCTTTCCAGAATATTCTAATAGGTCTGAACAAAAATTGCATTGGCTTGATGTTCATCGTCAGTTAAGGTACTATTTGGATAGAACCAAACAATTCAGAAAATCTGACCAGCTGTTTGTCTCTTATGCAGAAGGCAGAAAGGGACTTTCTGTTTCCAAGGTATCACTATCTAGATGGCTAACATCTCTAATTTCCATTGTCTACGAATTAAGACACCAAAAGCTGCCTAACAAACCTAAAGCCCATTCCACCAGAGCTTTGGCTACTTCTATAGCCTTCCAAGACAGACTGCCTATTGACACCATTTGTGCAGCGGCTACTTGGGCTAATCCTCACACTTTCTTTTCACATTATAAGTTGGATTTAGCTTCTAGGCATAGAGCTAACTTTGGTTCCACTGTTCTTAAGAGTCTGTTCCGTTAGGCCACCCGGGATAAGGTGCTAGGGACGTGGTCCCATCCAGCAAGAATGAAGGTGAGATAGACAACTTAACATATAGAAGTTATGTTCTTACCATAACGTTCCATGTTAGTTGTCTTCTTCTCGCCTTCTTTCTTGCGTCCCACCCTCCTTCCCCCTGGCCTGGACAGACCTAGAGGAGTTTGATTGTGACCTCTCTTTCTACCACCTCTTTGCGATAGGTATATGCTCTGCTGTGCATATTTTCCTAGATCAGGTTTAGGTCACCTTTCTCTTTCCCTTTGTTATAGAGGTGGACTCCTTTCCATTTTTTTCCCTGGTTGTATTATTAGCTGGGCCTAGCTCACAAACGAGATCTGAGGTAATTCACGCCTAGCATTGTGGGATATAAGGGGGCCTCGAGCCGGTGGAACCAACTCTCGAGCTTTAGAGTGGCCGAGTCGGAGGTCGGCTCCGAACCCATCCAGCAAGAAAGAAGGCGAGAAGAAGACAACTAACATGGAACGTTATGGTAAGAACATAACTTCTATTTATCCCCTTTGGAAAAAAACGTGTATCCATGAATTACCACATAGGTGGCAGGACACTAAACATCAAAAGTGTGATGAGAGACTTATGGACACAGGTGGACAGTGGTCTCACTTTCGATAACCACATCGCCACAACAGTCAGGAAATCCTTCTATGTAGCGCATCTCATCACTAAGGGCTTTTCATCCAGAAAAAGGAGGTCATTGTCCCACTGTACTCATCCCTCATTAGATCCATTATAGAGTGTAATGCCCCGTTTGGTATGTACCTCACAAGACATCTGCAACAGCTGGAAAGGCCACAGAAATACCTCACTAAAAGAATCACAGGCCTAAAGCAGATGCCATATGCTGACCATCTAAAAAAACTCCAGCTATACTCTGTGGCATATCATCTACTCAGAGGCGATCTCTGCTTAACATACAAGGCCATGTCAAACCCTGAGCTGTTAGACATGCTCCACTTAAAGAAATCCCAGTCCCTCAGAGCCACATGCTCCAGGGATCTAAACCATGTCATCACAATGAACAAAACATGCTGGAGGGATAGGTTCCTGACCCAGAGACTCCCCATTCTCTGGAATAGACTGCCCATACATGTCAAGCAGAGCGACTCATTGGCCCTCTTCAAAAGGAACCTTGATGATTGGATGGGAGATAGGAAATTCACCTCGGGGATCATGTCAGTCGCCCTGGTAGACAGGGGTCCAGAGAAGTAAATATTGTGGGAAGAAATATCCAGGGAATTGTTATGGCTAGGCTTGCATAGGCCCTAAGGCCGATAGCCTAGTACCAACCTATGAACCTAAGATGTACTTCCTATGGTCAGGATATACAATATAGCCCTAAACAGGAGTATAGGTGTACTTACTGTGGACAGAATATGCTATATACCCCTAACTAGAAGTATAGGTGTAGTTCCTATGGACTGAATATGTAATGCAACCCTAAGCAGGAATGTAGGTGCACTCCCTGTGGTTATACAAGGCTGTGTACATGTACCCCTAAGTGGGAGTATAGGTGTATTTCATGTGGTCAAAATATGGTATGTATGCCTAACTAGGAGTATAGGAGTACTTCCTGTGGTTAGAGTATGCTATGTGCTCTAAATAGGAGTATAGGTGTACTTCTGTGGTCATAATATGATTTGTGCCCCCTAAGTAGAAGTGTATTTGTACATCCTGTGATCAGAATATGCTATGTACCACAAAGTAGGAGTATGTGTGTACTTCCTATGGTCAGAATATGCTATGTATCCCGACGTAGGAGTATATGTGTACTTCCTGTGGTCATAATATGCTATGTACCCTTAAGTAGGAGTTTAGGTGTACTTCCTATAGTCAGAATATGCTATGTACCCTGAAGAAGGAGTTTAGGTGTACTTCCTATAGTCAGAATATGCTATGTACCCTGAAGTAGGAGTTTAGGTGTACTTCCTATAGTCAGAATATGGTTGTACCCCGAAGTAGGAGTACAGATGTACTTCCTATTGTCAGAATATACCGTGTATCTCAAAGTAGGAGTATAGGAGTTCTTCCTATGATCAGAATATGGTATATAGCCCAAAGATGGAGTATAGGCATTCTTCCTATCTACTGAACATGCTACGTATCCCACGGTAGGCATACAGGCTACTTATTTTGGTCAGAACATGCTGTGTACGCCAAAGTAGGGATATAGGCATACTTCCTATGGTCAGAATATGCTGTGTACCCCTGAGCAGGAGTATAGGTGTATTTCCTGTGGTCAGAATTTGATGTGTACCTCTGAGTAGGGGTATAGATGCACTTTCTATGGTTAGAATAAGCTTGCACCCCTAAAGAGGATTATTAGCATTCTTTCTGTGGTCAGAATATGCTATATACCCCTAAGTAGGAGTATAGCTGTACTTCCTATTGTCATAAAATGCTATGTACCTCTAAGTAGGAGTATAGGTGTATTTTGTGTGGTCAGAATATGCTATGTAACCCCCCCAAGTAGGTGTGTAAATGTACTTCTTGTGGCCATTAAATGACATGTACCCATAAATGCAAGTATGGATGTACTTCCAATGATCAGAATATGTGATATACCCCTAAACAGGAGTATAGATGTACTCACTGAGATCAGAATATGCTAAGTATCCCTAACTAGGACTTTAGGTGTACTCCCTATGGTCTGAAAGTGCTATGGACCCCTAATCAGGAGTATAGGCATGTCTTCCATGATCAGAATATACTATTTACCCCTAAGTTGGATTATAGGTGTAATTCTTGTGATAAGAATATGCTATGTAACCCTGAGTAGGAGTATAGATGTACTTCCAATGATCAGAATGTTCACTTTACTCCTATGCAGGAGTATCAGTATAATTTCTGTGGTCAGAATATGCTAGATACCCCTAAGTCGGAGTATAGATGTACATCCTATGGTCAGAATATACTTCGGATCCATAAGTAGGAATATAAGTGTACTACCTATGCTCAGAATATGCTATGTAATCCTATATAGTTGTACTTCCTGTGGTTAGAATATGCTATGTACCCAAAACTAGGAGTATAAGTGTACTTCCTTTGGTCAGAATACACTGTGTACCCCAAAGTTGGAGTATAGTTGGACTTCCTGTGGTCGGAATATGCTGTGTACCGAAGTAGGGGTGTAGATGTACCTCCTGTAGTCAGAATCTGCTATGTTCCACAAAAAAGGAGTAGACATGCTTCCTATGTTCAGAACATGTTGTGTACCCCAAAGTAGGGGTACAGGTGTACCTCATATAGTCAAAATTTGCTGCGTTCCCCTATGTACGAATATGTAAGTACTTCCTGTGGTCAGAATATGCTATGCACCCATAATTTGGAGTATAGACATACTTCCTATAGTTAGAGAATGCTATGTACCCCAAGTAGCAGTGTACTTATACTTCCTATGGTTAGAGTATGCTGTGTAACCCTAAGTAGAAGTATAGGTGTTTTTACTATGGACAGAAAGTGCATGTGCACCCAATAATAATACAGTGACATTATTATGCGGTGACTAAGAGAAGATGAAATAATGGTAATGGATGAAACTGTGAACCAAGCTTCATTGCCATATATGTATGATATATATATATATATATATATATATATACAAAACAGCAAAGAACCGACTCCGTGCGTCCACCAAGCCGATCTGAAGAAGGACCATTTAGGTCCAAAAGTGCTGATCTTGTTATGTATTATTTTTTATTTATTATTTTTTATTTTATTGATTATATTAAACAGTGGTTTAATCCTTAACTTGGTGGATGGATGGAGTTGATTGTTTGCTTTGTGATTTTTTTTCTCTGGAGCTCGTCCTTTGGTGGTCCATTCTTTATTCTTCACTGTTTGTGTTTTTAATACGTGTGTGTGTGTGTGTGTGTGTGTGTGTGTGTGTGTGTGTGTATGTGTGTGTGTGTGGTTTACCTTCATTTGGTTGACTAACATGAATATCTACATCCTGAAGGCAATCCACTCTACACTGAAAATGGAAACGACTTCCTAGCTAAGGTTTCTTCAAAAAGAAACATAAACAACACCCCCCCGCCATTGGGGGAGACTGCTCCCCCAAACCCTGATAATTATTCATACTAACTCCAAGATAAAACAATCCCAGGGGAAAGGGAATTTTCCCATCCCTGGGGATTGTCAATCTTGCACACTTTTTTTTTGAGTATCTCTATAGTCAACCAATGCGGTCGGTTAAAAAGATGTCGACCAAACTCTCTGTCAGCCAAACCAATGAAATCCATTAAAAAAAGTGTGTGTGTGTGTGTGTGTGTGTGTGTGTGTGTGTGTGTGTGTGTGTGTGTGTGTGTGTGTGTGTGTGTGTGTGCACGTGCGTGTGTGTGTGTATATTTATAATGTATGTATGTAAATATATGCTACAAAGCATCATGCACATTTTATTCAGCTAAAACAGATAAAAATTCAACAGCATATTAGTAACATTCTTCAATGTAATACTCATGCATCGTACACTGTTAATAACTCACTGGTGGATTGTTGGGGTTCCCCCATTCCTTCAAGCCCAAAGTACATGAATACAATTTAAAGCAATTTGATTAAGGAATATGCACTTTTAATTAAGCATAAGAGCAATATTAGCAACATTAATTTAGCACATACACTAAGTGCCAAATTCAAGGCATGCCATTTCAGCTGTAGAAATTTATATAGATTTCACCAGCAATAACCAGAGAAAAAGCACAGAGGGTCAAATAAACTGTCTTTAGCATACAAAAGTTTTATTTACTGCATTTGTCTAATGCAGACTTCATCAGAAACAGATTTATTGTGCGCACCCTAGTTTTTCCTTACTCCAATAACTTCACTTCTTGTGTGGATATTGTAAAGTCAAAGATAACTGTGGGATCCTAAGACTTCCAGTTTCTCATGATACACTTTTTAGTTACTAACACAATCAGCCCAATCAAATATGTGAGTGGTCCAGATACTTCAAGTTTGGTGTCCCATCCCAGCAAAACAATGCTTTATTTAAATTATGCTGATGTCCCATAATCCCAACAAACATCTTCCTAAAGCTGCTGCTTAAACTGATCAAGCTGTCTGCATTCCCAAAAATATCTATCCAGTTACCCACATTCCCCTTTATACATCTCCATCACTTACTGGAAGTATCAGGAAACATTTTATTCAGTTTACTAAGTATATCTATCCAAACGCTTTCATCCAAAAATTCTGAATATTTTTAATTTGCTTGAAAATTTAGATATTACGTAAATTTGGGACCACTGTTTTTTCAGTATTTAAATCTGCAATTTAATCTCCCACTCCTGCTCAAGCACTTAAAAACTTACTGATGATTTTCCAAAATACTTTTACAGAATACCTCTTGCTACTGGGCTAGTCAGTCTAGCTTCTGTCAATACTAATAGTCTCTGGATCAAGATGTTCATTCATAAAATCACTGCTGCAGCACCTTTAGTTTTATGGCTTATATCCTTCCTAGAATATAACAACTGGGCAGTCTTCTAGAGCCTTGTACAGGAACCCAGACTGATGATATCACAAGATCCTGAGGGAGAAAATCAGCAGTTTTGGGCCAAAATCTTTATCACTTCACTGCTGTAAAAAGAATGCAACTCCTGTGACCTTCAGAGGACAGACAATTGTCTAATGATCTTCCTTTGTTGGGCAGATAAGTTCCCTTTGGGGAAAACTTTCTGCAGTAATTATTTTACTGTGAAAACTATTGATGTGTTTCACTATAACAGTATTTCTGACTAGGTTCAGTGTTTTTTGGGCTGTCTCAAGTTGGGCTTTTACTGCTTTTGTATAATTTAGGCATTTTTTGTGAAAACCTTTCTTCTTATTTGCTTGGAATTGTTATTTGTGGATAGTGGCTAGTTGGAGCATCATTGTGTATTCTGAATGCTTGAAAATGCTACTTTTCACAATTTTCCTGTTACTATTGTTACCAACTTAATTTACCAAAATTTAGGCTTATTTTCTGACAGAACCATTGAACACAATTCCAATCCCATGATTCCACCTTCCTCAAAACCCAAGAAGAAGAAATTAAATAAAGAGCACTTGTCTACATGGTGGGATCCTCCTGTTCATCTGCCTCTGGTGGGTGACTCAATTGTGGTCGTTTCTGTTTCCTCAGACCATTCACTTTTGTCCCCAAGATCCTGTGGTGTTGCCCCTTTATCCACTAAGGACCAGGGTCAGACACATCCTGTGCAGCTGTTCAGTTGCCCATGGATGGAGAGACACTGTTGATCGCAGAGGAGTGAGAGAGTAGCGCTTCTCTGCGAGGCCAGACTAAAAGACCTGTTTCCTGGACTGAAATTCCAACCAGGATTCTCCTTCTAGGGATTTCCATAGGAAAAAGAAACAAAATGTTATGCATTTCTCTTCCTTAGGCTCTGTTTGTACATAAGGAAGATTTTATTGGCTTGGATCAAGGTTTATTGTAGGCATTAAATCCTAGAAAAATGAAAGTTTTTCTATAGTTTCTGAAGATTCCCTGTCTGATGAATAGGGGATGGACTGGGAAAGAACATCTTGTGCTATCTCTGCTCAAGAACCAGATACTGATTCTGAAGATAACATTTTCTTAGCATCTACTATAGAAGAATTTTCTTTTTCTGAAAATATTTCCAGAATCAACGGAATGTTTCATTGGGAACAGCATGATATGTTCATTTCTCTGAAAAATACTGTAATTTATTACAAGTTGAATTTCCTCAACCAGTTGTTGTCCTTCCACTTTCACCAGCATTAATGTTTTTTTAATGCCTGCAGTGTGCCTATTTTGAAGCTCCTACAAAGGCAGATACACTTTATAAAGTTTCTCAATCTTGTAAACTCTTATTTACTCATTCCAGAGCTGATCCTGCTGCTGTTTCTATTGCAAATCCGTCTTCAGCAAACTTAGTTAATGCTAATCCATCTCCTTCTGATAAGACTAGGAAAGCCTTTGGAAGATTTGGGAAAATAATTTAATCTTCTGACACTTTTAGAATTCTCAACTGATTAGCTCACGTTAACATTTTTGTTGGCATCTTTTGAGAATGAAGAACTTAACTGCCAGTTTTCCCTCTTCAGATAACAAATCCTCTGTGAATGCTTTAATTGCTTCTGCTTCCCATGTAACCAGACATTCTTAAAGTGTGCTTACGATTCTGCAGCTACTGTGTCCAGAATAGGAGCATTTGTTTTTGCAATAAGAAGGTATGCTTGAGTGCATACATAGAAGTTTCCTGAGGTTATTAAACCTGATGTTTTGTTTAGTCTGTCTGCTGCTCAGGTGCTTAAACAATTTGATGAAAGAGGGAAATTGATTTGGGGTTACCCAGATTTTTCAGCACTCCTTTTCCAAGTCTGTAAAGACCTTTTCTTTGGACTCAGGTTCATGTAACAAAATACTGTACTGAGCAAGCAGTCTCAACCAGCTTCTAACAATCAGATTTTCAAGAAAAGTGGTAGGGAGATTCAAAGAAGGAGAGGACCTTTGAGAAAAAAAAAGTCTGTTGCAGCATCCACCCTATCCCCACCCCCCCCCCCCAACCTGGCAATCCTTTCACATTGTCTCAGAATATAGGATACTTACGTATTATCGCAACCACATTTGGAGTGGGAGAAGTGACTCATTTCCAAGGGCTTCTCCTGCCCAGTTGTGTTGTCCAACTTACTTGGGAAGTGTGTGTGTGTGTGTGTGTGTGTGTGTGTGTGTGTGTGTGTGTGTGTGTGTGTGTGTGTGTGTGTGTGTGTGTGTTGACAAGTGTGCAGAGATGGTATGGATAATGGGTGAGAAATCGAAGGATTTCGGAAGTGTATTATCGCATTATCGCAACCACTTTCGAAGCAGGAGAAACATCTCATTTCTGAGCCATTCTCCAGTCAAACAATGTTGTGAAATGTACTTCAGAAGTGTGTGCCTTGACAACTGCATTTCCGAACTCTGGAAAACCGAGATTGACTTAATAATAAACTGCACAAGCAAATTAATTGAAGATCGAGAAGGGTACAAAGTACTATTCAGTTGAGGACGAAAACAGCTAAGAAAGATATGTTTACTTTCATTTTCTTTGTAAGTGTGCAGGCCTGAATACCGTGCAAGTAAGCATGACATCGTAATGGTGAAAGGTTAACTCCATTTTCTTTCAGGCTGATCTGGAGTTCATGGCTGTATTATACTTTTGGAAAGGCTATTGCTATAGTTATATGTAACAAATTTCCTTCACAAATGGGTAGGGTGCATATTACATCCTGTGGTGATGTACAGGTAATACATCGTGAAAAACGAGACAGTTAATGGTAAATGTCGCCATTCTTTTACACTTGGTAAGCACAATATGTTCAAAGGAAAGCGACTGTCATGAAGACATTTCAGTGACACACACTTCCAAAGTGACTTTGACAACAGTTTTTCGGCAACACAATGGCTTGGAACTGAGATGGTTGTGTTGCTGCAAATGTGGTTGCGATAATACGTAATTACCGAATATAGTTCTTCGTTTTCCTCTTTGGAACCAAACGGTTGCAGGCAAATGAGTTTTGAAGATAAGACAGATATAATACAAGTGGCAATATGAGTCATTCCCTCCTTTCCAGGGGATTCCTTCACACCCTTCAGATCATATGTACATAAGCCATTCAGCAACTGCTTTTTGTGAGAGTAATAGAACCAGTTCCTTTCAGTCAGAAAGGAAATGTTTTTTATTCAAGAATTGTTCTAGTGCCAAAGAGGGAATCTTCTCGGAGACCATTTTATGACCTGTCCTTTCTCAACGGTTATGAGAAAGTTCCAGAGTTCAAAATGTTATCCCTTCAAACATTGTTACCTTTCATTTCTCCTATCATTTTTTGCTGACACTAGAATTAAAAGATACTTATCATCATATTCCTTTTGCCACACAGTTCAGACATTTTCTAAGATTTTCTTTGTCTAGGTTACACTTTCAGTTCCCTGCATTACCATTTGTACTATCTACTACTACAAGGTTGTTCACAAAATCTAGTTCTTGTGATAACCCATTGCAGAGTGCAGGATATTCATATTTTCCTTATTTAGACAACTTGCTTATCTTTGCAGCGTCTTTTTCAAAGTATCAGGAATTTTATACCTGGGTAATGAATCTCCTACAAAAACTGTGATTCCAGAAGAGCATACAAAAGATTTCTTTAACTCCTTCTCCTAGGATGTCTCCTAGATACTACTGTTCAAAGTGCTTTTCTTCCACGGTCTCAGCCAGGGGAATTTCTCAGGAATCAGTGATTCGTATGATCTCTCTCGGCAATATTCCACGAGAAAAATCCATTGGTACCTAAAATCTGTTTGGTTCCAATATTAACATTCTCTGGCATTCCAGATTCCATTTTGGGGGTTTGTGAAAAGGGAGATTCTTTTTTGTGGAGACATCAAGTTTATCAGAATACTGATCTCCCATTCTCCCTGTCAGCACATTCTGTAGCAACAGACACCTCAGACTTTACTTTGGGAGCAGTGTCTGTGAGGATAAAAGTGCAGGCAATTTGTAATAGAAAAGATAGCCAAAAACACATGAACATAAAAGTGATGTTGGCATTAGTAAATGTTCTCAACTCTCTCAATTATCTACAGTACTTGAGACCTTGGCAAGTGTTTACAAACAACACCATAGTGATGCAGTACATACATAAATAGGGGGGATCTAAATCTTATTGTCTGTGCAGACTAGCCATGGTAGCCTGTGCTTTTCGGCACAATCTCACTCTGTAGGCACCTTACATACCATCAGAGCAAAATTGTGTAGCAGACAGATTGAGCAGAACGAGGACAATCCCTCATGATAGAAAATGAATCAGGGGTTCTTTGAGGAATTGGAACATCAAATGGATCTGTTAGCATCCACCTCACAATTAGTTGGCAAAATTCTACTCCAGGACTTCATGCAAGAAGGCCTGGAAGACAGATGTTTTTTTTTCCTTTTCGTTGGACAGGAATGTTTCTTTATGCATTTCCATGTGTTCCACTAATATCCAATATCCAACTAATATCCAGTGTCATTCTGAGGATTTAGAAGAACTCTTCAAAGATCAATGTGGTGACTCCTTTAGGCAATAGTCATTCCCCCTTCTTTTGTAAATTGCCATGGGCAGTTAACACAGACTTTTCAATGTGTCAGGGATCTCTTACTTGGGTAAGAAATCTCCTTCTGATCCTAAGTTTCCAAGTGAACTTGATAAAGTCCTTTCTAATTCCTTCTCACAGGATAGTATTCCTAGGTTACCATCTGGATATTAAGAAATCATTTCTTCCACAAGAGAAAGTGGATCTTTTTCTAAATATGTTTGTTAGTTTTTCCACTCAGTCTGAGACTTCAGCCTAGGAATTTCTTATGATTTTAGGATTTATGGCATCTATGATTTTCATGATTCCCTTTGTCAGACTACATATGAAAATGATTCAGTGGTTCCTGAAAACAGTATGGTCCCATCATCTTCAGTCCATAACCTTCCCAATTCTGGTCTTGTACTTTGTAAAGAGGGGACTACTTTGATGGAGAGACCAGATATCCCTGAGTAAAGGTATCTCCTTCTGTCTAACAATCCTTGCACAATCTGTAACAACAGGTGCATCATGTTTTGTATGGTGAGCTGTGTCCATGGGGTAAAAGTGCAGGACCTATGGAACAAACAAAACAGACCAAAGCACATAAATGTCAATGTGATGGTGGCAATAATAAATGCTCTCAACTCTCTCTATCATCTGTGGTCACCAGGACCTCTTCAAGTGATAACAGACAACACTACACCAAGCACAATGTTGTGGCAGACAAGCTGAGCAAGACTGGGACAGACCCTCATAAACAGAAATTGAATGAAGGGGGTCTTCCAGGAACTGATGCAGTTGTGGGGAGTTCCTCAAATAGATATATTTGCCTCCATTCAAAATAGATATCTAAAGAAGTTCTACTCCAGGATGCCTGGCAAACAAGGAGGGGGAGAACAGATGATTTTTCATTCCCTTGGATGGTAATTTTCCTTTACTCATGTCTACCCTTTCAGCATATATCCAGGACCATTCTGAAGATTCAGAGAAACTCTCTAATAATTGTTGTGGTGACTCCCTTCTGGCCCAGGCAACAGTGGTTCTCCCTTCTTATGGAATTAGCCAAGGTCAATTATTATAAGCTTCCTCCCAGAATAGATCTACTCACACAAGACAGGGGTTGTTTGATACACCCAAGCCTGAAACAATTACAACTGACTACCTAGATGATTCAATTTTGATACTCTTTAGGCACCATTTTTATGAGGATGTACAGCAAGTGTTAAAGGAGGCAAAGAAATGTACTACTAGGAAATCATATATCAATAAGCCGGTAATATTTTCTAGTTGGTGCCATACTGAGAACTAGGTCCATTTCAGGCATTTTACCACTGGTTCTGCAATAGCTGTGTGAGTTATTATCCCCCGGCATTTCATACTCTTCTATCAAAGTTCATCTCTCAACCTTTTCAACATATCTGCCCAGCAGAGACAAAGCTGCCTCATTTGGTGCCTGGTGCCTCTCAAAACTCATGTCCTACTGATGTGAGAAACTAAAAAAATATTCTCTGCACAAACAATTGCAGTCCCCTCATACCTTACACCCAGGGTAGCTGCCTACTTTGTCCCATCCTAGCTTCTGCCTCTCATGAATCCTCCTTTTTAACTCGGTCTCTTGCTAAGCTTTTCTTGAAAGTTTTTTTTTTTTCTTTTTTACTTACATCCACCTAGAAAAAAACAGTTGGCTTCATCTTGGGATATTAATTATGTTTTGGAAAAATTAACACTGGCTCCCTTTGAACCAGTTCATCAACCTGATTTGAGGCTCATTATTTGGAAAACAGTGTTATTTATTACTCTGACATCTACAAGAAGAGTATCTGAGTTACAAGCTCTTATGGTGGGTCATCCTTCTTTGATATCCCATAAAGACAAGGTTTCCATGAGAGCCAATTGCTCATTTATGTATAAAATAGTGCCAGAATTTACTGAGTCAAGTCATTCATTTCCCTGTCTTCTTTGCTGAACATAAAAATCAGGGAGAGAGGGTTCTTCATACTCTGGATGTACACAGAAAGGTCAGGTACTACCTTCACAGAACTAAATCCTTCAGGAAAGTTGAGCAGTTGTTTATTTCCTGTGAAGGTAAGAAAAATGTCAACCACTGACAAAACAGACTACTTCCAGATGGTTGGCACTTTTTGTTATTCTCACCTGAAAGAATTGATATGACAGTAAGATACTGGAATTAACTGGAAACAACCGAAAGAAACTGGAACGAATGCCTTTAACTTTTAATTACCCAGAACTGTGCTAACAGGTGCCAGTCTCTACTTTATGGGCCAAATCTTCTTGTACTTTTCAGAATAAAGCCCATGCACACTGTAGTTTTGTTAAGAATGCTTTATTATGTACAGTAAAGATAGATGTCAACAATATGTGAACATTGTTTCCAATAACAGTGCTTATAAACTGAAACAGTCCTCTGCATTCATATTCATATTCCTTTGATAAACTGAAATAGTCCTCTGCATTCATATTCTTTATATTACTTTCCTCCTTAATAGTATAATTAATACTCTGGCATGCTGGATATTTGACCTGACTTCTGCACTCATACCTGAGTATCCATACTGCCTTCTGAAGACTGCACTGCCATGACTGTCTGCATATCAGTTCAAATGAACTAACTTAATTAACTGTGGCTGAAGTGTTTTCTAATAATACCAACATTTGGAAAGTTTCTACATGTCTCAGTAACTTTGGTTCCCAAGCCTTATAGCATATAGACAAAATGTGTTTGTACTCAAATGTATAGCACATTTGGTTCTTATCAGTATTCTTGACTGAAGGTTGTTTTCACTGATTGAAAATCCATTCACTGAAACTGTATGCAGACTGTGAAGCTTGCTTTAATATGGCTGCATTTCTAGACCTATGCAAAGAGAATGCGATATTTTTTTACATTTAAATTACACCTGACCTAACAACTCCTACTGAGATATCTGAACACACACAGCTATCTTTTTCTGTAATTACTTTAAAATAAGAAATATAAAATGAAGACACAGGCCTAACCTTGCATTTTTAGGTATATGCAAGGTCTATTTTACTAACTGCATTTCTTCGTCTTTTTCTTTCAGCTGCTCCAGGTAAGGGTCACCACAGTGGATCATCTGTTTCTATTTCTTCCTGTCCTCTGCATCTTATGTCACATCAGCCACCTGCATGTCCTCTCTTACCACATCCATAAACTGTGTCTTAGACCTTTCTCTTTTCCTCTTACCTGGCAGCTCCACCCTTAGCATCCTTCTCCCAATATACCCAGCATCCCTCCTCAGCAGATGTCCAAACCAACACAATCTCACCTCTCTGGCTTTGTCTCCAAACCGTCCAAACTGAGCTGACCATCCAATATACTCATTTCTAATGCTGTCCATCCTCGGCACACCCATTGCAAATCTTAACATCTTTAACTTTGCCACCACCAGTTCTGACTCCTGTCTTTTAATCAATGCCACCGTTTCCAACCCATACAACATGGCTGATCTCACTACCATCTTGTAGACCGTCCCGTTCACTCTTACTAATACCTGTCTGTCACAAATCACTCCTCACACTCTTCTCTACCCATTCCGCCCTGCTTGCACTCTTATTTCCTTCTCTTCCACACTCACAATTACTCTGAACTATTGAGCCCAAGTATTTCAACTCATCCACCTTCGCCAACTCTACTCCCTGCATCCTCACCATTCCTTTGTCCTCCCTCTCAGTCACACATATATATTCTTTCTTAGTCCTGCTGATCTTCATTCCTCATCTCTCTAGAGCATATCTCCACCTCTCCAGGGTCTCCTCTACCTGTTCCCTACTCTCACTACAAATCACAATGTCATCCACAAACATCATATTCCACGGCGACTCCGATCTGATCTTGTCTGTCAACCTGTCCATCATCATTGCAAATAAGAAAGGGCAGAGAGCTCAGGGCTGATCCTTGATGTAATCCCACCTCCACCTTGAACACATCCATCACTTCTACTGCAGACCTCACCACTGTCACACTCCCTTGTACATATCCTCGTACTCTTACATACTTATCTGTCACTCCTGACTTCCTCATGCAGTACCATAACTCTTCTCTAGACACCCTGTCATATATTTTCTCTAAGTCCACAAAGACACAAAGCAACTCCTTCTGACCTTCTCTATACTTTTCCAGCAACACCCTCAGAGCAAACATCGCATCTGTAGTGCTCTTTCCTGGCATGAAACCATACTGCTGCTCACTAATCATCACCTCCCTTCTTAACCTAGCTTCTATTACTCTTTCCCATAACTTCATGCCGTAGCTGATCAATGTTATCCCTCTTTAGTTACTACAGCTCTGCACATCATGCTTATTCTTAAAAATTCGTACCAATACACTTCTCCACTCCTCAGGTATCTTCTCACTTTCCAAGATTCTGTTAAACAATCTGGTTAAAAACTCCACTGCCATCTCTCCTAAATACCTCCATGCTTCCACAGGTATGTCATCTGGACCAACAGCCTTTCCATTCTTCATAATTTTTACCAACTGTATTTATGTAGGATTTATTATGTAACAGTTGTCTCTGAAATTACTGAAATGGAATTTACGTCTGTAATTACTTTATAAATCTATTAATATGGTCTGCAAAGGATACTATAATTATCACTAGAACTAAAATAAGCTTTCTGTGTCTGGTAAATAAACTTGCACTTTTAATTTTGAACACTGTGTTACTTGAACATTTAGTCTCCTAACTTTATGATTTAATCATAACTGAGCAATTCTACAACATATTAAAACTGGTAAACTGCCTTTTTTGCACCTATAATGTATGTATCTTGAAGCATAATTACCACATACTGTATTAACTTGTGTCTGTAAATCTTTAGCTAGATTTGTTACAAACAATCCTATTTACCTTTTTAATTTCTATATACTGTAATAAATGTAAATATGTGCTGTAATAGTAGAAGTACCTACATTAACTAAAATGTATGCTTTCTGTATTTCACATCTATACCTTTGCATACCTTGTCAGTGTCTTTTAACTTCCTGTCTAATGTACAATAACTATTATGTAAGGTGCACTGTATTCTTTAAATTTATTAACAAATTAAGCTTGACCTGTAATGCCGTGAGTATAAGTATTACTCTTTGTTCTTTAGATAACTTATCTTAATAAGCCTGTTACGAAGAATTCTGTCACTTTACCCTTAAAACTAATGACTGAATATTGTGAAGTGTGACGTAGTAATGCTGTTAGAAATGTATGATGTAATAAGCCTGTTACAAATAATTCTATCACTTTACCCTTAGAACTAATGAGTGAATAATATGAAGTATGATGTAATTGCATGTAGAAATGTATAATTGAGTTTGACTGTTATATTCTGAAATCTGACTGAAGTATACTATACTGAACTCATAATTCAGTATGAATGAAACTTGACTGAAAGTTACATAATGCTGTTATTAATGTATAACTGAATAATAATGTTATATTCTGAAATCTAAAATGTACTATGTTGAACTCATAACTGAATATGAATGTCATATTCTGAACCATAACTGAAATTTACGTTAAAGTGATACATATGTATACTTAACATCTAAAATAGCTGTGTATATATGTAATATTCTGGAAACTAACTAAATTAATACTAAAGGAATATCATTTCTGCCAGTGTCACCTGAACACAGATAAAAGCAATAACTGAAATCTGGTAAAGTTATATTCTGGGGCTAACCTATAACTAAAGGAATATCTTTTTTCTGTCAGTATTATCTGAACACAGATAAAAGCATAAACTGAAAACTAGTACTGTTGCTTTAACTCTAATCTACATAAATGCATATCTGTTAAATATACATTTTAACCTTAAGATTTTAGATAACTGAAACACATTTAAACTGAAAAGCAGTAATTGTCTAAGAGCATTAAGACATTTGCATGCTTGCTTTAACTGTAATCTGCATAAATGCACATTTGTTATATATACATTTTAACTTTAAAGAAATTACATAACTGAAACATAACTGAAACATTTAAACAAACATTGAAGAAATGCACTTTTGCTGTGAACACATTTTAGATACTTGAGTTGTGCACCGCAGCTCTTGCTAAGTTTGGGCCTTACTCTGCAGTGTTCCAGTCACTGCTGAGGTATTAGAAAGGCCACCCTAGAGTTCTTTGATTCTATACTTAGGCCTTCCAAACCTCTCCTTTCCCATTTGTTGTGCATGGCTGGGTGGCTAATGTAGTATTTTCTTGACTTTATTTGAACACACATTATAGAAAATCTACCTGGAAATTATTGTCTTTTATAGCAATGTCTGTAAAGCATAACAAAAACAGTATCAGGTCCTTAAAATAACATTTGCAGCCTTAACAATTATAAACTGATAGCATTGCTTGTTGCCCTGACTTTACTTACATTTTTTCTGCGTGAAATAAATATATGCTGCTAATAAATTCTTGTATGTCTGTAAGCAAACTGATAATGTACTATAGTGAACTAAACCAATGTTACTAATAAATACATTCTTACAAGTCTGTAACTGCACTGATAACGTACTACAGTAAATAGGTTGTAACTTCATTATTAAACCTCAGTGGCATTGTTTTTTATTGTCATAAGCTCAAATGAAATTAAAGTAGTAATCTGACACTATATTAATATTTTAATATTTTTTGTATATCTACACCTCTATAAAATTAATCTTAACTGTTGAACTTTCTACATTTATTCTGTGAGCCTCAGGTCATAATTTACGCTTCAGTGTGCAAGTCTCCTACTACTTTCTTAACATAGCCGTTCCTTTAGCTGACGTCATTTAATTTTTTTCAGTACTGCTGAATGCAATGATTTATCATTACTATCTACAATTTTCTTGGATAAATAGTAAGAAGTGTTATTGCATAAAATTGTCACTAATAATATTAAGCTGATCATACTACTGTACTGTTTTATGACATGCAGTACTGTCTTTAATTCGGCTCACTGAGCTGGCCTGTAATCTTATAACTCAGTTATGTAAGTCCTTGCCTTTGCTGTGCTTGGTAAACTGTACTTTCTTCATAAAATATATACAGTCTTGAACCGTTTACATGTACACATTTATTGCTAGAGTTGAACTGGTCTGAGAAATTTACATGTCTGTCCTTTATACAAATATAACATGAGGTTGAACCTATGGCTTTAATAACACAATATTTATGATGCAGTCTTTTCTTCCATGGAATCTGAAATTTTGACTGTACTGTCACTTCTAAAATGTAGCAGTGACTTTAAATTTTACGTTCTGTAAACTAGCAAAACATTTAATATCTGTGAATGATTTTTTTGTCTCTGCCTGTATCAAGACATTATTTATGCATTGCAACATTTTACTATCACAATTCAAAGGTCTTAATGTCTGCTAAACAGAATAACACAAAAAATTATTTTCCAGATCTGTAACTGTAAACCCTTTATTCTCCGAATTAACTTGACTGTCATTTCTAGTATACTCTACACAACATAGGCTTCCAGAATGACAAAATGTGTACTGTTACTTTTTTCTTGCTGGCCATTCCCAGTTTGTCTTTCTGAGAAAAAATGTTTCTGAAAATGTGATAACTTGACTCCCTGCACTTCAGCTTTGGCAGCTGAACTGGAATTTATTTTGTCTTTAACACATAAATCTGCATGTTCCTGTCATAACCAATTCTTCAAATTCTGTACATGTGCACAATCTACTGAATACAAATTCTTACAAGTGTCATCTGTGTGCACTACATTCTGTAGCATTTTTAGTTTTCCATAAAATCGTGTTACTGAAGTATAAAACAACATGTACTCTGGTGACATGTCTATACCTAGTACAGAGTTGTTACACTTAGAACTGTTAATTGCTGTAATCTTTGACCCTTTAAATCCTGACAAAACTGCACTTGTACTTTGTAATAGAGATCTATTTGTAACTGAAATTGATGTGTTTGTACTAATCAGTACATTATTCCATAATTTATTGTATGTAAACAATTAAATATTGTCATTTTTTCAACCTTAAATAATGACAGATAAATAATCTGGTTTGGTGCTGGACTGCAACATCCTTTATAGATAAGCTGAAATCTTTTTTATAGAACTAGCAGCAGCACTAACTTGAGCAGTGGTATGCGTTTCTTCTTTATTTTGCCCTGAAACACTTGTAATAACATTGACTTGAGCTAAGGTATGCATTTTTTTCTTTACTTTGCCCTGAAGTCCATATATCATTTATATATATATATATATATATATATATATATATATATATATATATATATTTATATGGTATTTACTTTATCAAAGTGATCAAAATCTGCACTCTGATCCCTCTTATTCCCCATCAGTGCAATATTTGCACTGGTTTCTGAAGGCAATAAACTAGAATTTATTGCATTCTGAACATCTGTATTTGAAATAACATGAACTTGAGACATTATAAATGTTGCTTTGTGTTTTGTCTGGAAATCTGCTTGTTATATACACTGACTGTGTTTACATCAATATCTGAAATACTGTGACTTAACTCTACATTCTGAACGTGAACTTGAGATATTGCAATTGTTTGCTTTATGTTTGGTCGGGAAATCTGCGTGTTACGTACACTGACTGTGTTGATGTAAGTATCTACAATACTGTGACATAGCTCTGTATTTTGAATTACATGTGCTGTATCATTTACACACATTTCTGAATACTGTAAACAATAATTTGTGTTGTTTAAGTCTGAAGCCATACTGATAGAAGCTGACTCATTCTGCGAATCATGAGACAGTGTGTCTTTTGAGTGTGCTTCTGTTATTTAACCCTTTTGCATCTAGACAGATTTAACATTCCTGAACTAATAACCTTGAAATTTAAATGAACATTTGTGGAACACAGTTTTTTAGATTGCTGTACTCAATTTTTCACTTTAAACCACACGTTTACTGGTGAAAAGGTGGTCTCACAGCCTTTTTTTAAACTTTACTTGTTTTTTTGGCTGTGTGATGTCACACTGGAAACTTGAAACACTGTTGTCTGCTTTGGAAATGGTGAAGTACATTGCTCTTAACTGGATAATGTCTGTTACACTGGTATCTTAAGAGAGTCTGAAGTTCTTTGAGACTTTATGTTCTGAAGTAACATTACTGAAGTTTTTAGATTTTCTGAAGTATTGCTGCTCTGTTGATGTTCTTTGAGGCTTTTCCTGAAGTAGTGTTTTGAATTATCACTGGTGCTCTGTAGTCTGTTCTGTTGAATAAATGTAGTCTGACTGCTGATAATGTTGCTATGAGGTTTTGGTACTTACTTTTACTGTTGTCCCCTCCCCCCTTCAATGGTGGCTCACCATTGAAAGAATTGATATGACTGTAAAATATTGGAATTAACTGGAAACAACTAGAAGAAACTGGAATGAATGTCTTTATCTGTTAATTACTCAGAACTGTGCTGAACAGGTGCCAGTCTCTCCTTTATGGCCCAAATCTTCTTGTACTTTTCAGAATAAAGTCTGCATACACTGTAGTTCTGTTAAGAATGCTTTATTATGTAGAATGAAGGTAGATATCAACAATACCTGAATACTATTTCCAATCACAGTGTTGATAAACTGAAACAGTCCTCTGAATTCATATTCATATTGCTTTGATAAACTGAAGTAGTCCTCTGCATTCATATTCTTCATATTCTTTTCCTCCTGAATAGTATAATTAATATTCTGAAATGCTGGATATTTGGCCTGACTTTTCACTCATACCCGGGTGTCTATACTGCCTTCTGAGAACTGCACTGCCATGACTATCTGCATATCAATCCAAACAAACTAATTTAACTAACTGTTCTGAAGTATTTTCTAATAATAGCAAAACTCTGTATTTATCTATACGCCTCTATAACCTTGGTTCCCAAGCTTTGTAGCATACAAACAAAAAGTGTTTCTACTCAAATGTACAGCACATTCTGTTCTTATCAGTATTCTTGACTGAAGGTTATTTTCACTGATTTAAAGTGCATTCAGTGAAACTGTATGTAAACTGTAAAGCCTGCTTTAAGATAGCTGCATTTCTAACCTTATGCAAAGAGAATACTGTATTTTTGTACAGTTAAACAATACCTGATCTAACACCACTATAAAAATATACTTCCAGGAAGGGTCAAGGCTCACTCTTCCAGAGCCATGGCTTCTTATTCGGCTTTTTGGAAAGAGGTAGACTCTAGAATTGTAGAAACAATGACTTGGTCCTCTATATGTAGTTTTATAAAGAACTATAAACTAGATTCTTTTTCCAAATCTAGGACAGGCTTTGCTACGACCATTCTCCAGGGAATGCTTGACCCTCATATTTCCTCCCACCAATCTTTTCTAAGCTTTGGTATTCTACCCATTAAGTTAAGGCTACTGCAGCAGTAATTTAATGAAAGAACACAGAGTTGTGTAAGTTAGATTACCATAACAGTAAAAGTTTGAATAAATCACTGCTACAGTAGCCACTCCCTCCCTTCATCCACCTTTCATTTTTATGTTTTATTGCCAGGGTGAAGATCTTTATGTTTACACTTACATTTATCTTTTTTATCAGAACCATGGTCTCCCTCTTTCTTGTCAACAAACAAATCCTAAAGGTTTCGACACCCAGACCAATGATTTTCTCCCTCAGTAGCTAGAACCATCATTGGTCCAGACACCTGTGGAAGGTAGCTCAAAGCTCTGGAAGTCTGGCCAGCTGTTATATCCTAGGCAAGGTATAATCCATAATACTAAGACTACTGTTACAGTTATTTCTTCAAACATCTACCATTATGGTAGGTGTGCTTGCACAACTGTACTATATTTCCCTGTAATAAGATTTTTAACTTTCTTTTGGAGAAAAGTAATTTAAAAATCATAATATAAGAATTTAATTTCAAATAATGTTAAGCTTTTTTGGTAATTTTTTTTTCTGGGACTACAGCCGTCCAAAATCAGGATAATCTGCACAAAAGTGAAAGTATCCCAATTACCAGGAGAGTTGTAGCTCCTTTATGGCCTAATAAATTGTATCTGTCTCCTATAACACACAGCATTTTAGTATATATAAGTACATTGCACAGCACCAGAACAGTAAATACTTACAAGTTTCAGGAGGATTGTCATGTCCCTCAGAGCACCAAAGCAACCAAGAAATGTTATACTGAACATTAAGGAGCCAACTATTATCAGGAGAAGAGCTGGATCAGCAGTCAGGTAATCTACAGCATCTGCAAAACAGTCAATGGTTTGGAAATTGGTTCCTTGTTCATCTTGTAAGTGTTGCTGTGTATCATACTGCAAGCTGAAACAGTCTCAATAAAAAGAAAATAATTTGGTATGATCCTTAATGCACTGTTATTTACCTTTAAGTCAGCAAAAATGTATTTATCAGTATTAAAATAATTATAGTTATGTGCTTCTTCTAGCAGTAACATGGTTGTGCCTGAACATCCATTCATCTATAACCCTCTTTTTCCATCTTTTACACATGTGGTTGTGGTGTCATATCAACACTGACGATCATCTAGAGCCAATGTACACACCGCCAGATGGCTAGCCCTGTCATGCTTGCTCTTCCATACTGCACACAGACATGTTTACTCATACCTATGGCAGGTTTAGAATGTCCATTCCACTTACTGCATGTCTTTGGAAAGTTGGAGAAGCTAATGTACCTGTAAAAATTGACATGAACACAGAGAGGACATGGAAACTCCACAGAAGATACACCAGCTGAGGTAAGTCCTCTTTTTAAGGCTGCCATAGCTTCCTGTGTATTATCTCATATAGAAGAAAATTGTGCATCTTTCTTTTACTATGTCTGCTACTGTTTATGTAATTCTGTTATGTATATAGGGATTCCACATGGTCAGCTTTGCCAGCTAAATTAATTAGCTTGATTTATTGAAGAAAATGTTCCCCATACCTAACAAACAGTGTATGACTATTAAAAAAACAGATTATACATGTCTTACAATGCCTTCTTCCCCTACCAACCCAAAATTTGTATCTTATTAACATAACTTCAAGAGGGTCACCAAAACCATGAATAGCAGCATTCCATACCTTCTTCCTGTCTCAACCTTGCAAAACCTGTGGTGCAATCCCTCACATATAGCATTAATGATAAGCTAACAACAGCTCAACCTAAACCCTTATTTTGTCTACTAGATAGACAATTAGGCATCAAGAAGCACTCTCACAGTAACATCAGATGGTGTTTCCATGGAATGTAGCAATGCCAGTAGTTGTGTCTCACTGGCGTCTATCTTGGGTCCTGTCCTTTTTGTCTACTTTTCCAATATCCAGCCCTGGGTTTAAGGCCTATGGATTACTAAGTTTGCTGATGATTGCAAACTGAGAGCAGTCATCAGCACTCCCTTTGTCATTCAGATACTTACAAAGAGGCTTGAGCATTCCAACTCCATCAACCATGGTCTCAAACTAAATACTAAGAAATGCAGTGTGGTTCTTTTTGAGAAACAGAAATTCCCCAGCTGATATCACATCAATGACACCATTCGTCAAACCAATAGATATAGCAGAGATCTGGGCACCAGTGTTGATGACACACTATCGTTTGACTATCATATCTCCACCATAGATCGCAAATTGTTCTGCTTAGCCCAGATCTCTAAAGTCATTTCCTCTTGACAAAAAACACTCATAGTCTCCTTTTTACTCATCCTTTATCAGGCCCATAATTTAATGCATTGTCCCCTTCAGTACTTACCTCTGTAAGCACCTTGCCCAGCACGTGAGACCCCAGACATTCTTTACCAAGAAAGAAATCAGGCCTTAAATCTGTCAGCTGTCCAGATGGGCTATTTGTAATCTCCCAGTATACAGTCTTTCACAGACTCCTTTGTAGTGACCTACAGTCTGTCTTGTATGCCTTGAAAGACGTTGTCATCTTCAGCCTCTTCATTAACCCGCTCCTGTATGGTCTTTACAACTACTTGCCAAGTATGTACTAATGAAACTGTTACCCTCTGACAACTTTAAGGACTATAAACCGTTCCTTTGTTTTGGAAACTATGTTTTATGTAAAATAAAAAAAAAATGAAAATTCTGGTATACTTGAAAATGATTAGGGAAATGCTAAAGGACACGGTTGGCAAATGAATGGAGTAAGTTCAAGATCAAAATGACTCCATATAACTTCACTGAAAAGATGGCATCATTCTACATTTCTGGAGCAGGTAGCATGACACAGAAGATTAAGGGATTCAGAAGGCATAGAACAAATAGAAAAGAGGTGAAGCTGATTAGTAACTATCTGCCCCATTCAGGACACTACATGCACTAGCAAATATCCATCCAGTACTAATTTTTTACATATAAAATATGTATGCCTATTTGTTTTTAACATTTACTGTTATCACAACAGTATATGAAAATGACCAAGCTATTCAGCCCACTGCATTTCTACTTTTTTCCCCAGGTAATACTTCTCTGTCTTGAAATGAATCAGTGAACTATGACTCATTTTAGGATTATTTCACTGGACATAGGTATACCACCTCCTGGATAATGCAGAATTATATGTTTTAATTAAAGAAACTGTAAATCCACTCCACTGAACGAAAAAACTGGAAAAAAACATAGGAACCAATCCAATGACCACTCTCGGACACAATCAACTTAGCGCTTTCATCCACTTTAATGACGTGAACTTCATCAGAAACACCAAACAACTACCTACCCCTTCATTAAATACTTAATTACAGGAAATGATGTAACTGCTATAATAATGTACTTAAATGATATTCTGTAATGAAACACAACATTAAAAATGTCTACACAAAAATGCAAAAGTGAAAAATAAAAATTACATAGTAAAACTTGTGTTTTAAAAAAGTATGTTTAAACTAAACAGAACATATGATACCATTCTACATTACCTATACATGAGAAAACACTTTATATTAATAACTTCATTCAGACCCGGTAATGTGTCGGCCCCGAATAGAAGCTGCCAAAATGCTTCCTTTTGTTCCAGTTTGTTGTTGGTATCCCCAACAAATATTTCTTTCTCTACACTGTCTAAAACAAAAAAATCAAACTTCTTAAAATGTAAACAGGACAGTGCGTGTCTGGACAATGAATTGTTTTTATCTTTTTTCTTTATTGCCAAGACATGCTCATATATCCTATGTTTTAAAACTCTTTTAGTCTTTCCAGTATAATAATTTTTACATGTGGAACAAGTAGCTATATAAACTATACTTTCACAATTGCAATTGAAATACTTGTTGGCCCAAAAAGTCTGTCCCAAATGTTCCACTGTGATGAAGGATGAATTGCTGATGAACCTGCATTGTTTGCAGTTCATACATGCAAAAGTTCCTTTTTTCATGAAACACATCCTTGTAATATCCTTTTCTACTATCTTGGGTGATTCTAACATCTGCTTAATGTTTGTAACCACCTTATATGTGAACGTTGGGTTCCCATTCAGAAGCCTGAAACATCATAAGCCTGAAAATCAAAATCCTGAAACCAAAAGCCTGAAAATTCAGAATCCTGAAAACTCAAAATCCTGAAAGCCCAAAATCCTGAAAGCCCAAAATCCTGAAACTCAAAATCCTGAAAACACAAATAATGCTAATATGTCACTATAAAGACACTAATATCTACCAACTGACCCTGACCCTAACCCTAACCCTAAGGTCCGTCACTATCGCACACTCACCTGACCCGCGCCCTAACCCTAACTCACTTAAACCGCCACTAACCCCAATATTTGTCACTATTGCATACATGCCTAACCTGCGCCCTAATCCTAACTCACTTAAACCGCCCCTAACCCTAACATAAAACCAACCACACACTTACCTGACCCCAACGTATGACCTAACACCACAGGGCTAACAATAGCAAAGTCACAATGACATCAGTATGTCTATTTTGTGTTTTCAGGATTTTGAGTTTCAGGATTTTGGGCTTTCAGGATTTTGGGCTTTCAGGATTTTGAGTTTTCAGGATTCTGAATTTTCAGGCTTTTGGTTTCAGGATTTTGATTTTCAGGCTTATGATGTTTCAGGCTTCTGAATGGGAACCGAACATTGGTAACAAACCCAAAGCTGAAGACAAATCTTTGTTCCCAAGAATAATTCTCCAGTTCTTCTCAATGACCTCTTTAATAAACCACATTTCCTTTACAATAGGCAAAGGAAAAGCAGTTTGAAATTCTTGAGTGTTCTGATTACCATTTTTACTTAAACTTACCGGGGGTCCCACCACTATATCACTAGAAGTCAGAATTGGTTTAGCTACCCCATCTCTCAGGTTCGAAACCTCATTTTCTATTACCTGTAACCATCCTAAATCATAACCCCTTTGGATGAACAACTGTCTAAGAAAAGACAGTTCATCCAAAAAGATATTGTCTTCAGAAGTAAGTCTGCTCAATCTAATCATTTTCCCCTTGATGACTCCCTTTTTCATATGTCCTGGGTGAAAACTGTCCTTGTGTAAATAGTGATTAGCAAAACAGGACTTCCTGTATATTCTACTACTAAATCGTTTAGTAGTGTAGTCTATGCTTCAAGCCAAATCCAAAAAATTGATGTCTTTGCCAAATCCTCCTATTTTAAAAAATAAAAAATCTGTAGTATTGTTAAGATCTGTGAATAAGTCTACAAATTCTAAATAATCCCCTGACCACAGAAAAAACAAATCATCTATATATCTAAAATATAATTCAACCTTACTGAAACTAGGATGTAACCTGAGAAACTTATGCTCCCAATTTGCCATGACTATGTTGGCAAAAGCTGGTGCAACTCTTGCCCCCATAGCAACACCTGACAATTGTTTGTAAAATACCTTATTGAAGCTGAAAAAGTTATTGTCAAGCACCAACTCCATTAAAGTACAAATGGTATTCACTTTCTCAGCAGAAAATTAGTATTATGTGTGAGGTATTCTCTCATAGAATCCAAACCCGTTTCTTGATTGATAGAGGTATACAAACTTCTGACATCAAGTGTGCCTAAAAATATGGTCTTGTCAGGTATTCTGTATTTTCTTAAGATTTCCAATAAATGCCAAGAATCCCTTAGATAATAATCTGACTTCTGCACAGCTGGATTAAGAACACTATCTAACCATATAGAAATGTTTTCAGTTTTAGATTGCCTAGGAGAAACAATAGGTCTAAAAGGTGGATTCCTTTCGTCGTTTTGAATTTTCGGAATACCAAAAAATGTGGCCATCTTGGGGTATTCCACCAATAAGAAATCATATGCCCTGTTATCAATTTCTCCCTGACAAAGCATATCGAACAATAAAGTGTCCACTCTTCTAAAACTATGCCTTATAAAATCTAGAGAAACTTTCTTATATGTTTTGGAATCTTCCAATAACAACCTCATTGATTTGTCATAATCACTAGTATTCATGATCACAATTTTGCCCCCCTTGTCAGCTTTCATAGTTCTAATGTCAGAATTTTTAATCAATTCTTTCAGTGCAAACAATTCCTCTTCAGGTAAATTACATCTATCATTGTAACATTTTATCTCCCTAAACTCTTTTTCACACATGTTCTGAAAAACCTGCAAAGTGTTAATCAATGGGGGATTAAAAACACTTGGTTTGCAAGGTGTTAGCGAAGTCAATTGCCTATTGCTATTGACATCCTGCATAACGTATTTAAGATTAAGCTTGCGCAAATAGAGTCTAAAATCCACCATTAATTTGCCTGTGTTCATCCCACAAGTGGGGATGAAAGAGAATCCTTTTCTTAATACATTATTTGTTGCTGCAGAAAAAGATAAACTAGACAAATTTAAAATGTCAGTATTGAAATTGTTGGTGGAAAATGGGGTTACCACCTCCGTTTGTTCTTCCCTCTCATCTTCCCCTTCTGCTGTGTCAAATTGTACCATTTGGTAGTCCATTTTTTGAAAGGCCCCAATTTCTGAAAAGGGCCAGTATTCTGTCCATTCGAAGTGCCCACCACCTCAGCATAACTAGTCCCGGCCTCAACCGTGATGTTTGTTGATTCACCCTTATTGTTGGATGATTCCTTACTAGGAGGCATTACTTCGACTTCACTGGGGGCAAGAGTTGCACCAGCTTTTGCCAACATAGTCATGGCAAATTGGGAGCATAAGTTTCTCAGGTTACATCCTAGTTTCAGTAAGGTTGAATTATATTTTAGATATATAAGTGATTTGTTTTTTCTGTGGTCAGGGGATTATTTAGAATTTGTAGACTTATTCACAGATCTTAACAATACTACAGATTTTTTATATTTTAAAATAGGAGAATTTGGCAAAGACGTCAATTTTTTGGATTTGGCTTGAAGCATAGACTACACTACTAAACGATTTAGTAGTAGAATATACAGGAAGTCCTGTTTTGCTAATTACTATTTACACAAGGATAGTTTGCACCCAGGTCATATGAAAAAGGGAGTCATCAAGGGGCAAATGATTAGATTGAGCAGACTTACTTCTGAAGACAATATCTTTTTGGATGAACTGTCTTTTCTTAGACAGTTGTTCATCCAAAGGGGTTATGATTTAGGATGGTTACAGGTAATAGAAAATGAGGTTTTGAACCTGAGAGATGGGGTAGCTAAACCAATTCTGACTTCTAGTGATATAGTGGTGGGACCCCCGGTAAGTTTAAGTAAAAATGGTAATCAGAACACTCAAGAATTTCAAACTGCTTTTCCTTTGCCTATTGTAAAGGAAATGTGGTTTATTAAAGAGGTCATTGAGAAGAACTGGAGAATTATTCTTGGGAACAAAGATTTGTCTTCAGCTTTGGGTTTGTTACCAACGTTCACATATAAGGTGGTTACAAACATTAAGCAGATGTTAGAATCACCCAAGATAGTAGAAAAGGATAATACAAGGATGTGTTCCATGAAAAAAGGAACTTTTGCATGTATGAACTGCAAACAATGCAGGTTCATCAGCAATTCATCCTTCATCACAGTGGAACATTTGGGACAGACTTTTTGGGCCAACAAGTATTTCAATTGCAATAGTGAAAGTATAGTTTATATAGCTACTTGTTCCACATGTAAAAATTATTATACTGGAAAGACTAAAAGAGTTTTAAAACATAGGATATATGAGCATGTCTTGGCAATAAAGAAAAAAGATAAAAACAATTCATTGTCCAGACACGCACTGTCCTGTATACATTTTAAGAAGTTTGAATTTTTTGTTTTAGACAGTGTAGAGAAAGGAATATTTGTTGGGGATACCAACAACAAACTGAAACAAAAGGAAGCATTTTGGGAGCTTCTATTCGGAGCCAACACATTACCGGGTCTGAATGAAGTTATTAATATAAAGTGTTTTCTCATGTATAGGTAATGTAGAATGGTATCATAAGTTCTGTTTATGTTTTGAAAGCACAAGTTTTACTATGTAATTTTTATTTTTCACTTTTGCATTTTTGTATAGACATTTTTAATGTTGTGTTTCATTACAGAATATCATTTAAGTACATTATCATAGCAGTTACATCATTTCCTGTAATTAAGTATTTAATGAAGGGGTAGGTAGTTGTTTGGTGTTTCTGATGAAGTTCACGTCATTAAAGTGGATGAAAGCGCTAAGTTGATTGTGTCCGAGAGTGGTCATTGGATTGGTTCCTACGTTTTTTTCCATGTTTTAATTAAACATACAATATGTTATAACATATAATGCACTTAATAATTTGTGATTGAAAGTATGCATATACGAATAATAATAACCTACGTAGTATTGGCACATTAACCATATGACAGCATTTTGAGTTTACAAGCATTCACCAGCCTTACAAGAGAAAGAGAAAGCTATATATCTAAAACAGAAACAACTCGGTTAGAATTGCCGGGGATAATGGAGAACACTAGACCATGAGTAAGTTGCCAGTATTGCTTATATCACTATCAACACCAATATGACACCAGTGAAGTTTTTTTAATCTGCTTATTCACTTAAAAAGTTAATGAAACATCAGCAAGCATCAAATGTCTTTCATTACAGACTGACTGTAAGCCTGTCATTTACCAGAAAACCAAATATTTCAGGCTGTACAGTGCAAAAATAGGAAGCAAAATCATGGATGTTAAAAGTTAATAGAACAACAGATTTTGCATCAACACACATTTTCTAAATTCAGAAGTTCTAATGCCTGACTGACTAACTGTAATTTTCAGTGGTTTACTAAAAAAGTGCACGGCCATAGAAATGTTTTATGATAACATTTCAAGTGAAGAATCGCTATTGATTTTTTTAACTTCCTGGCTGGGGTTTTGTGATAAGGTTTAGTATATTACAGCAACAGTGAGCGGTTGTCAAACTCTGCTAATGCCGTAACATTCTAAGCAATACACAAACATACTACTGTGGTACAGTGTTCTCCATTATCACCAAATTGACATGATAAAAAAATCTCATGTTAAGCAGTGCCAAGTGAAAAGTGGCATTTTTGGTGGTTGTTAAACTTACAGCCATAAGCCTTGTGTTGTTTGATTTGACAATGCCTGTTAAGTAACTGTAGTTGATATATAGCTAGCCATAGTGTTTGCATAAATGTTAAGCATTTGTTGGTGGTCATTTATACATGAACTGGTTGTTTTGGAGAAAGTAGTTTTGTAGGTTATTTCTAAAGGATGTGTAACATGTAATATTTTTTATCTGATGGCCTGTTACAAGTGTTTAGAACTAGGGATACAGATATGCATTTAGACTTGCTGTGATATAATTACCTATGTAACACAATGGTGTTTATTTACCTAGGAGTGGAGATCATAATGAGTGGAGGCCAGGCTGAGTATTCATACAAGATGGAGGCATATTCTTATGGAGAAACACAGAAATGTATAAGTGTGCAGCAGTAAAGGAAAAGTAATTTAAGATTGGGGAAGGTGAAGTGCTTAATTTCAGCCATTCACCGTAGTCTTGCAAATTCTGTGTAGTGTCTTGCCAGGCCTGAGTATTTATAGTTTTGGAACTGGGGGGACGACTCATTCTCTCAAGAAGCATTCTGATAGCATGCAATATGCCTTTTGAACCTCAGGCTTATATATTTTGTGAATCTTTTCTGACCAGAGTTACTACACTTGACTATCATGAATTATTTCACCATTTCTGCATTCATTGTTCTTTTGTCTAAGTGTCTACAAATCTACTCTCTCCTCTTTCTGTAAAGATGCACGTAAAAAGACATACATACTATGTAAGATTACAGTTTGACAAGTATGTATCTACCATAGTCAGAAAAGCAAATTCTGTAACTCATCTAATTCTACTGAACATATATAGTCACTTCAGGGAACTCGCTGTATTACTTTATTCCTCACTGATATGACACATTGCTCAATACAGTGCTGAATTCTGTAGTTTTCAAACAAAGCACCTGAAACAACTTGAGAATGTGAAGTTCTTTACTAGAAATACCATATGACTGGAAATGTTGCTTGAACTATTCAGACAGGCTTCAGGAAATGTCATATTGCTTAGAGGTGACTTTATCCTTGTTATCTTTGTCTGTAAGGAATGTCTGATCCATCTCTTTTGAAAGTCTGTGCCTGGAACATACCACTGGGAGAGCTGATGCAAGACTATGGAATGTAATACTAAAAATAAATATCACTATTAGAAAAAAGTGGCAGAAACATTATACAGCACCTCACAAGATTATGAAATAAACTTTTGCTTACAGAAGTCAGTTAATTTTCTTCAAAAGTAATATTGCTACAGACAGACAAACACACATTTAGGATTTGCATTCATTTTCTCTTGAAGACAACTAAGTCCAACCAGGAAAGCACATGGAATACAAAAAATTCAAGGGAAACACACAGTGTAGAGCAGCTGGAAAGCAACCACAACACGAGCACAATACAAACAAGTTTAATAAAATAGTAAAACAAATTAATAGGTTTTCCTGTTCACGTGTGATTGGCCAATAATTACTAGCATTCACACCATCCTTAAAAGACCCAGGTGGATTGGGCTATAGTAAGCCAGAATTATATTCTTCTGTGTCCCTTTGAAATTATAATTACTAAAGTAAAGTGGATAATGTGTGCAATACCATTTTAACACATAAAATTAAGAAATTTCAAAGGGACACAGAAGAATATAATTCTGGCTTAGTATATCCCAAACCACCTGGGTCTTTTAAGGATGGTGTGAATGTTAGTAATTATCGGCCAATCACATGTGAGCAGGAAAACCTGTTATTTTTTTATTATTTTATTAAACTTGTTTATATTGAGCTCCTGCTGTGGTTGCTTTCCAGCTGCTCTACATGGTGCGTTTCCCTTGTTATGAAGACAGTTCATTGGAACAAAATTCATAAACTTGTTTAATCTAACCGCCAGTGTAGATCACTTTACTTCTACATGCTGTAAATGGTGGTCTAAGGAAGTTTCTCCTTTTCCTTACAGTCAGAGTTGGCATATACACACACACACACACACACACACACATATATATATATATATATATATATATATATATATATATATATATAAAAGCAGGGCTGTGGTGATGCAGTCACCTATGCTGGGGTGGTGCTGGGGGACTTGCTCCACTGTAAAAATGCTTGTTGGTAGTTTTTTTGTTTTCAGTGATGCATTCCATTAACATCTTTTTTGGATGGAATGTGTCTTGAAAATGTTGGTGTTCAACAAAACATAATATTCTCAGTAAAGAAAGCAAGAGATGTTTTTGTAGCATGGAGATTCAGATCTGAAGTAGTCCAGGTAAATGTTGCAGTATCGGGACTGATCCAAGAGAACCCAGGTGGACTGTGATGGAGCAAATAAAAAGGTAAATCTCTTCAGCACTCACTCTCTGCATTCAGTCAAACAGCCAGTTTCCTATTTACTTCACTACTTTGTGGCTCACCCTATACCCTTTAATTTTCCTACCATTCTCTTGTAAAATACAGTGCCAGAGTCCTTTATGAAGTCCACCTTCATCACATTCAACTTGATCCTCTTGCCCACACTACTGGTAATTCACTTGCAGAACTGGATCTAATTGGACTGTGAAAATCTCTGCTGTGTGAAGCCTTGCTGTTGATCATCAGTTAGAGAATCTGCATTCAGGAACTCCAGCACTTAGTTACACAATCTTTTTTATGATCTTCCCTGGAGTAGATTTGAAACTAATAGAATTGTAATTATTTGACTTATATAAGGTAACAACCACTGCCGACCCTCCATCTTGCTGTAGCTTGCTATAGATGAGTTCAGTTCAGCTAATAGTTAACCGTGTACCACTGCCAACTCTTTCAGCGTTCTTAGAGGGAGAGTAGTTCATCTGGACATTGTAACTTTTAGCCTTGAAGCTCTTCAGTCTCAAATGTTTTACAGCAGTGGTGCAGTAACTTTTAGCCTTGAAGCTCTTCAGTCTCAAATGTTTTACAGCAGTGGTACACAACGTCTGGCTCCGGGGCCAAATCCGGCCCTCGATGCAACATCATTCGTTCCTCAGTGAGTAACAAAAATTTTTTTAAAAAACTGAAAAAGAGCTATGCCTTACTACAGCAAGGCAAACTTTCCAGCACGTGCTTACTTACCTAATTGACTGCAGTTGCGCACACCTCTAATTTTAGCTGCGGAAGTAACTATTCTTTGTTGTTTATAACTTGTAGTCTGTAAACAGTAGTAACTTTCTGCAAGAGTTTGTAATAAGTCATGGCTGCAAGCCAGAATAAAGTTAAATGCAAAGTTGATGTAGAAAACAGGCAATTTCATGACTGCTGTCTTAAGTAAAAATGCCAGTCACCTGTCCCTATTGTTAACTCGTAACGACTTACTATGTTTTGAGGTGACCCGCAGATGCATTAAGAATTCGTGTAGTGGCTTTCCCCACAAAAAGGTCATGCACAACTGTTATACAGAGACACTATTCCAGCTGATAATTTGTCCCCACCCACTTTTACTTTACCTTTTTTAGCTATTTTGTATCAAGTCAGTTCTGTATATACAGACAAGGTGAAGAATGCATTCAACATCTATGCTTTATCTGAAACATTTCAGAAAGTCTTTTCTAGCAATCTCTCGTAAGTTCATTTTACATTTATTTATTTATTAATTAATTTATTGCTTGTTATTTAATAACCAGGTAGGTGGGCTGGTCACCAGACACTTTTCAATGAGGAGCATCACACTTGTTCGAAATAACACAATATCTGCAGTATATCTATTAATGTCAATGCAACCATAACAATAATTTGCATATTAAGTATGGTAAAAGTGACTGCAACATGAGTATTGTGAAAAGCATCAATATTGTGGCAGTGTGCTTGAAGTTATTTTTTTTGTGTGCTTAATCTTTATCTTTATAGTATTACAGGCACAATCCGTAAGAAGGTACTCTCTCAATTTGCTTTCTTCTTGCTAGATTGCTGTTGAGAGTTTGTTCCAAATGTTAGGTGCAAGCTTTGCAAATGCCCTTTTGCCCATGAAATGTTTCTAGTTTTGGCATATTACCATCACTCGGTCCCTGATTCTTCCATGAACTAAGCAATCACTACAGTTTAAAATTTTAGAACAATGACTTTGGTATAGCTAAGGTTTCCATAAGTGGCAGCAAGAGTGTACATAAAGGAATGCTAGTGTTACTGCATTTCCAATAAGCACCAAAGTGATTGGTGCGGTCATGTCCCTGTACGGCAAACAAACTAATTTTACCCCAAAAAAACTAATTTAATTTGATAAGAATAAGCTGCAGTGGTGGACATGATTGGAACCAAAGTCATGTTGGGAAAGGTTTCCTTAGGGAATGAAAACAATCAAGGAAATGGTCAAGCAGGGTCATATTTAAAGAACCAAGGGCGGGGAATGGGTGTGTGTCATGACTTTACAATATGGGTTGTATTACCTGGACAGACCAAGGGATGGATGCTCCAGGAGAAAAAGCAGTGAATTTACAAAAAAATTGAGGCAGAAAAGTCCAGATTCAATGGTACAAGTGCTCTATATACAACTCAAAGTATGCACTGGAGTAGAAAAAAATAGAAAGTGTGTTTGAAAACTGCACCTTTGGCGCTCTCCCTTTAAATTTGAGTAGGGAAAGTGTATCCTAATTTATATGGGTTCATAGGTGTGTACTAGGCTAATGGTCCTGGAGCCTTTACAAGACTAGCCCATAGGATTCCCCTAGCGTCGTGCCACCCGACCTTAGTTCCCAGTGTCTCTGTCGAGTAGAGCCACTGGAGTGATCCCCGGGTGAATTTTCTATTTCCCATCCACTAATCAAGATTTCTCTTGAAGAGGGCCAGTGAGGTGCTCTGTTTGACATGTATGGGAAGTCTATTCCATAGCATGGGCAGTCTCTGGGTTATGAAACTGTCCCTCCAGCACATTCTGTTGATTGTGGTAATGAGGTTGAGGTCTCTGGAGCATGTGGTGCGGAGGGATTGGGATTTCTTTAGATGTAGCATTTTTATCAGAGCTGGGTCAGACATGGCTTTGTAAATCAAGCAGAGATGGCCTCTAAGTAGGCAATATGAGACAGAATAGGTGGAGTTTTTTGAGTCTGTCCATATAGGACAAGTGTTTAAGGCCTAGGAACCTCTTTGTGAGGTACTTTTGTGGCCTCTCCAGTTGTTGCAGGTGTCTAGTGAGGTACATGCCAAATGCACAATTGTACTCGATGACTGGCCTAATGAGGGAAGAATAGAGGGAGACAATGACCACTTTCTTCCTGGATGCAAAACCCTTAGTAATGAGATGTGCCACATAGGACTTTCTGACCATAATGGCAATGTGTTGGTCAAAAGAGAGGTTGCTGTCAACCTGTGTTCCCAGATCTCTTATAATGCCTTCTGTGTGCAGTGGACTATCATCGATGTGGTAATTCATGGGAACTCATTTTTTTCCCAAAGGGGATGATGACACATTTTTTGGCAAAGGGCTTAAGGCCATGGTTCTGACACCAGTCTTTGGTCTCAGTGAGGCCTTTCTGTAGGATGTCAACATAATTTGGGGAGTTAATAATGGCTCCCAACTTGCAATCGTCTGTGAACTTTGTCAGCCAGTGTCCCTTCGTGTTGGCCTGGACTTCTGAGAAGTAGATAGCAAACAGGTGAGGACCCAGGACTGATCCCTGTGGGACTCCACTCATGACTGGTCGGCAGTCTGACTTGGAGTCAGCTACTTTCACACTGTGGTTTCTATCTGTGATCCAATTTGCAACCCACCTAGTGATATGGGGATTGATGCCTAGCTTAGTGAGTTTTTCTATGATTCCTGAGTGGGGAATGTTATCAAAGGCCTTGGCCAGAACAGCGTAGTCTGTATGAACCACCTTGCCTTCATCCACAGCTCTGGTGACTGACTCAAAGAAGTCGACCAAGTTGAGCAGGCGTAATCTACCCTTCACAAAACCAAACTGTGTGGGATCCAGAGTTTGGAGATTCCCTATATCCTTGTTTATTAGGTTCATGATGATGCATTCCATAGCTTTGCATATCAGACTCATCAGGCTAATGGAGCGATAGTTCCCAGGGTCTGTAGTCGCTCTTCCTTTGTGGAGAGGAATGACTGTAGCAGTCCACCATTCGGTAGGGACAAAGCCTGAGGTGAGGCTGTGATTGAACAGGGCACACAGGTGAGGTGCCAGTTCACTCTGTAGTTCATATAGAACACAGCTAGGGATATTGTCATCTCCCATAGAAGCTGTATTCTTGGCCTTGGACAGTGCTGTTTTAACCTGCGCAACAGTAATACTGGGTGCCTGGCAATCTACTGGTTTTGTGATTGGTCCTTTGGGGGGGGTAAAGTTGGTATCCTTCAGTTTCTAGCTGTGATGTCTGATATGCAACTTGGACTATAATGGGTGAATGGCACAACCCAATGATTTTGAAGATCTGGATAGACAAGTGTAGGCTTTTTCTTTCATTCACTGGTAACCATTTTAACTTGGGTAAGGATAAGCAAGGATGGGTTCTCTGGTCATAAGTAATGCAAATCTGCAGATTTTAATTTCCATTTTGGATTTCTGTGTGTTTGTACTTGAGTGGAATGTTACCAACTGAAGACCACGTTCAGTTTTTGGAATTATGTTCCTTTTCATAGCTTGGTGCGAGGCTGGTGTCTAAGTGGAATATTTCTTAGCATGATGTTAAATGTGAGAGTAATTCCATTTATAATAATGTCTGTGTGTTTAGAAAAGGATAGTGAGAAGTTAAGGGCGAGTCCAATACATCGTTGTTCCGTCAAAACTAGAAGGTTGCTTTTTTGTGCATCCCTTTTCAGACCTTTCTGCTTTGCTCCTGCAGTGTTTCCAGAGCTCTTTGATGGTAAACGTAGTCAGTCATCCTTCTGACAGCTTTCAAACTATCATGCTGGCCCTTGTGCTGGAAAAGGCTGCAGAATCAGTTCCTTTGGCCTACATTTCTTTTAGTTACCCTAAATAAGGGGCACATTTTCCCTTGGATGTTTTATTTCAGCGTGGAAAAGCTGATTATTCATCAGTCTGAGTTCCTTCCTTAAAAGACCTGATGTTTTTGTCTTGAAAAAACACTGCTTCTAGTAGTCATAACTTTGCCTCTGCAGATTTCTGGATTAAAAGCCTTGTGCATCACCCACTGCTAACTCTTTTTTTATGTCCCAAGTGACTATAGGAGATGAAATGAAATCAGGCTGTTTACATTCTACAGTACGTCTCAAAACACTGTAGTCAGAAGGATTTAAAATAAAATTATGGGTTCACAGTGAAATACCATGGCAAACGCAAAGCATGATTACATACTGAATTTCAAGGCTCACTATCTCAGAAAGCTGAAATAACAAACAAAAAGTAGTAAAAACATAATTGTAATAGTGGAATACTGATGGTAAATTTCCCAAGTGAGAATGTGGAACCTAGTGCATTGTATAACGTGAACCCACCACCCTTAATAGTATAAATCAAAAATATGCCAAGTGTAGAAATTATGACTGTTATGAAAACAAACTGGCTTTCTAGAGATGTAGTAAGGAGTAACCTGGAATCTCTCTTATAATGATATTATGCACACACACACACACATTATGTCTGTTAATACTTTTATTACAGATTATCCTGTAAACACATTGTGTAGTTTTTGCAAAGGAGCTATTTCCTACATTCCCTAACCTGGTGGGTGTGCCCCATTCCCCATGGTTGTATTTAGAGATGATAGCAACACTGAAATTATATGCATCATCTCTGAAATACTGCACCCTCTGAATGCTAATAACTAAATAACAGGATTGTGGGAGTGGGGGTTTTGGGGATACAGCCATAAATGTTAGAGGCCAAGCCCCTGCAAAAACATAGATTGTCATCAGGCATTATGCGTGATGTTGTAAAGCATGATTCATGTTCCACACATATCCTATGCTTGTTATATTGGCTATGTACAGATATTTCTTATGGTCCCATGATGAAGAGTTGCCAGCATTGTGAGGCTCAAAATCCTAAAGTCAATATTTCATGTTTTATTTGTTTATGCGAAAGCCATATATGTGTGTGTGTGTGTGTGTGTGTGTGTGTGTGTGTGTGTGTGTGTGTGTGTGTGTATATGCGTATGTGTAAAATTATATATTTTTCTTTAACTGGGAAGAAGAACACTTGTCTCCATACACCTTTATCAGGTTCAGCTCGATGTTACAAACTAATCAGACAATAATAGTTTAACAATAAACACATAACACATTAATAGTAAACATGTTTTAGCCAAGCATTTCAGTTTAATCATTAGATAACATGGTTTTAAAATTTAAACCCCTGCAACATTTGAATATACAGTATATATGGGATTTACAAGATATAGAAAGATTATAATTTAATGTGCAGTGGTTAGAAAGTAGAAAGTAACACTGAACAGCCTGCCTGTCCCTGGAGGAGTGGTTACTACCTAGAAGCTGTAGTTTTATTGGCCATTTTGGGTCAATTCTAAACTCCTTGATCTCTCTCTCTTAAAACCAGGCTGCCTCGTGGTTTTGGCATCTTTTCAGGCTTGCTAGTTGTTGCTGAAGCACCTACCAAGAGGAGAAAACGCTGAGAGAAGAAAAGGAGCCACTTTTGTGATTTTAAGTATTTTCTTCTGATTTTTTGTTAAGTTTTACTGCTTTGCCGCCTACTTTTTGGCATTTTCCGGCTTGCTAAAGTTTATATCTGTAACAGTAACAGTACTTGGAACACATCTAGAGCCTGTTTACTGCATTTCCTGTGTTGCACTTAATTTAAAATCGTTTTTCTGTCTAAAAACTGCATTTTACCTGATTGTGGCCTAGCACTCAAGTGTGGGGTCATTTATTGCACTGTTGTGATTATTTTGCTGCCTGTGTATCTCTGCTACCTTTAAACTACAACAAAAAGAAAAAAAAAACAAAAAATCTTGCTTTTTTCCCCACTTTCTGAAAGTTAAGAAAGTTCAGTTACAGATTTGCTGTTCTGAACTGTTTGGAAGTTTCTAGAAGGCCAGTGCTTGCTTGGGCTAAAGGGAAGTCTCTGTGTTCACCAGTGGGAGTGGTTAACACTGAACAGCCTGCCTGTCCCTGGAGGAGTGGTTACTACCTAGAAGCTGTAGTTTTATTGGCCATTTTGGGTCAGTTCTAAACTCCTTGATCTCTCTCTCTTAAAACCCTACAACTCTCTTTTTGCGCAGTTTTGCGCACTGAGCAGTGTCGGGCAGCGCCGCCTAAACAGGTTTAAACTATTCCAGGCTCCACAAAGTCTGCTCTTCACTTTTTCCCTTAGAACTGTTCAAACTCTCAAAGTAATCACTCTATTCTCTTTCTAAAGCCCTGCACTTGCTCAGCTCTTATAAGGAAACACTAACTAACTAAAGCACTACACCCTCCGTGACTTCTCATAAGTATTAGACTCCCGATTGATCCTTCCTGATCAAGTGAAAAATCAGTTCCCTTCCCTAATCTGATCAGTAAAAAAAACAGTTCCCTATACTAATCTGGTATGCCCAAGGGTCAGTTTCAAGTTTACTCTTCAGTCCAGCTGGTGAATCTGGGAATTTTGAGGCAATGTTACAATTGCCTTAGGTACACAGACAACCCTGTCCTCCTTCCAACAAACTCTAATACATGTGAGAGATGCAGTTACACAGCCAAACTGGAGGCAGAGCTCTCTCAACCCAAGACTGGCACAGTCAGTCAGGAGGAAAAGGTAACCACCCACACCACAAATCCAGTCTCACACAGACCTATTGCATCTGCATACCCAACACATAAACACACAAAAACATACTCGGAGGCTCTAAATAAAAATCTGCCTAAACAGCAAAGACCTCCAAAGCAGATATCCAAGCAACAGCCACCCCTCAGCAATACCCATGAATCACATATCTCACAAAATCAGTGTGCCTCACAGTCACAGCCCTTAAGGCCAAACAACACACTAAATACACTTGTTATAGGGGACTCTATTGTCTGGCACACTGACGTCCCACTCACCAGACTGAACAAGGAGAAGGTCACTGTAAGCACCACATAACGCAAGCACTCAGGTCACTCCAAAGCAAGTACAAGTATGACTCCGTCATTGTCCATGCTAGTGTGAATGACCTGAGACGTACCTCCCTGGACTACATGAAAAGAGACATAGAGGAGCTCTCTGACCATGTAGCCCAGGTTGGTATGTCCCTGACCTTGAGTAGCATCTTGCCCTCACCAAGAATGATGCCACAGTATAAAGACAAAATGATCAGTTTCAACAATTGGCTAAAGTATTGGTGTCATTCAAAGGGGATCCAGTGTCTGTCAGCCTGGGATGACATGCTCGACAAGCCACGTTGCTTCGCTAGGGACGGCTTGCACCTGTCACCCTTAGGCTTTTGTATACTGGCCAAGGCTCTTGCCACCCCATAGTGCCTTTTTTAGGCAAGGCTCAATGGACAAACCCACCTCCATAGACAACCCAAAGATAAAAAACTAAAGGTAATGCTACTCAATGCCAGAAGTCTAAACCTCAAGATGCACGCACTCGAGACTCTCCTCAGTATGGAGAAAATCGATGTCTGTGCAGTAACAGAAACCTGGTTCAAGGCTCCTGAGAGCACCCCAGCACTACCAGGTTATAACTCATACCATGCGTTTCGGCCCCAAAACTCGGACCAAAGCACAAAAAGAGGGGGAGTATCTATATTCATCAAAGATACCTACACCTCCAGGTTAGTGGCACTGCACAAAGCATCAGAAACCATCCATGTGCAACTGACAGTGGGTAAAACTGCCTTTCAGTTTGTAGCCTGGTACAGAACACCCTCCCTATTACAGGAACCCCATTTCGCATTCCTGAGAACACTGGAGAATATGAAGGTCTCTCCAAACACTACGTTATTGGGTGACTTCAACTACCCAAACATTGACTGGGAAAACTACTCAAGCCCAAACACCCTCGCCCAACGGTTCCTTGAATTTATAAACTCTAACGCAATGGAACAACTGGTCACCACTCCCACAAGAGGGAACAACATATTGGACCTGGTCATCACCAACATGGGGACTCTATGTTCCACACCAGAGGTAAACCACTCATTGGTAAGATCAGACCATAAACAAATTTCCCTGGACATCCATATCCCGTCCCCACCCCCAGCCAAGGAAATCACTGTAAAGAATTTCTCCAAAGCCAACTTTGCACTTCTCAAGACTGAGGTGGAATCCTTCAAAGCCCCTGGGCCAGAGGATAATACAGCCCAATCCGCAGAATCCTTTACAAATGCTTTCTATGAGCACCTGCAGGAATGCATGGATCGTGCTATCCCACATAAAACCAAGACTCACTCCTCCAAAAACAGGAGACCGGTCTGGTGGACCCCGGCCATAAATAAGCTATACAACAGAAGGAGGAAGCTACTACATGACAGAGCAAAATCCCAAAACGGGAAGGCATCTCTGATCAGTATTAGCAAGAAACTTCGATCCCTCATAAAATCATCAAAGGCCAGTTTCGAAAGAAAAATTGCCCTAGACACTAAAGATAATCACAAGGCCTTCTTTAGTTATGTCAGAAACATGGGCAGAAACTCCCAGATATGCTCTGAATTGTTGCATAACGGTACAAAATATACCGAACCTACAGATGTAGCCAACATCCTGGCAGACAGATTCAGCGCAAACGTCTCCCCCCCTTCCCCCCAAAGGAGCAAATGCCTATCCCAACTGAATGTAACCTCCCTGACATCACACATGCACAGGTGAAAGCTGCCCTCTCCAAAGCAAAAAACATAGCATCTATGGGACCGGATGGTGTCCCAGGCTGTGTCTTACACGAGCTCCAAGAAGAACTGAACCCTCACATTAAGTCACTGTTCAAACTTAGCCTTACTACAGGATATGTACCCAAAGAATGGCGTACAGCTACAGTGGTCCCACTCCACAAAGGTGGTGCCACAACGGACCCCAGAAACTATCGCTCCATAAGCCTGACTAGTCTGGTCTGTAAAGCTATGGAGCGTATTATCATGGAACTCATAAACAAATACATTGGGAGCCTCCAGACACTGGACCCTACCCAATTTGGCTTTGTTAAGGGCAGATCTTGCCTCTTAAACCTAGTTGATTTCTTTGAAACAGTTACCAAAGTCATAGATGAGGGCAAAGTAGTCCACACAGCCTACCTGGACCTCGCAAAAGCCTTTGACACAATACCCCACTCGGGTATCATAAATAAGCTTGCCAGCTTAAATATCAACCCTTATATCACAAGATGGGTTGCAAACTGGCTCAGAGATAGAACCCACATGGTCAGAATCACAGCTGCCATGTCCGAATCCAAACCAGTTACAAGTGGCGTCCCACAGGGCTCAGTTCTGGGACGTCTCTTGTTTGGTATATACTTCTCTGAGGTTCAAGCTAACACAGGGGGATTATGGCTGAGAAAGTTTGCAGATGACTGCAAACTGGGGGCCATAATTGAATCTCCAGCTGACGCAAGTATCCTCCAAAAGGGTCTCACAGAGATGGATGCTTGGTGCCAGAGCCACGGCCTCAAGCTAAATGCTAAAAAGTGCATAGTCATCCCCTTTGGGAAAAACAAGGTGCCCACAAATTACCATATAGGTGGTAATCCATTAAGTACGGAAGAAGTAATTAGAGATTTGGGGACCAACGTAGATAGTAATCTCTCCTTTGATAATCACGTTGCCGAAGTGGTTAGAAAGACCTTCTATATAGCCCACCTTATCACGAAAGGGTTCACATCTAGATCAAGAGAGGTCATTGTGCCCCTCTACTTGTCACTCATCAGGCCCATAATTGAATACAATGCCCCTTTTGGGATGTACCTTACCCGACACCTGCAGCAACTGGAGAGACCCCAAAAGTACCTCACCAAGAGGATCATGGGCTACAAACAAATGTCCTATGCAGCTCGACTAAAGAAACTCCAGCTCTACTCAGTTGCTTACCGCCTACTCAGAGGCGATCTATGCCTGACGTACAAAGCCATGTCAAACCCAGAATTAATGGACATGCTAAACCTCAAAAAATCCAAGTCATTTAGAGCTACACGCTCCAGGGACCTAAACCTCAGCACAAAAATAAATAGGACATGGTGGAGGGACAGATTCATTTCCCAGTGGCTCCCCTCACTCTGGAATAGAATCCCAGTTCATGTTAGACATAGCCCCTCACTGACCCTTTTCAAGCGAAATTTGGACGTGTGGATGGGAAATCACAAATTCACCCCTGGGATCTCTCCTGTGTCCCTGCTAGACAGAGGCACAGTAAACTAATCTTAAAAGGGTACCTTCTGTGACCTACTTTACAGAGGCACAGTAGGCTAATCTAATAGGGAGGCGGAAGCCAAATACACTCTGGCTAGGCTTATAAATGCCCTAGGGCAGATAACCTAGTATCTACCTATGAACCTATAAGGGCTATGGAGAGGAAGGAAGTGTGGTATAGAGTGAAGTTGATTAGCCAGAATGGAAGGATCTTTAGTAGTAGGAATACTGGGAGAGGAAAAGTAAGAGTCCAAGGTAGGCATTGTGTTGATCATTCCTTTGAACAATGTAGTAATGTAACTTATTATAATAAATGTGAATGGAATATATTAGACTCTAAAGTACATTATTGTTCAAAAACATTTGTATGCATCATCTTTAAATATGTATTGTTTTTCAGTATGAACTCCTCTTTATTTGTGTAGTCACCATAGCGGAGTTATTACATAAAATATGATGGGTCTTTGCAGGCTTCTTAGTTACTATGTATACAGAGCAATGACCATCTCTATGCTTCTGTCATTGATGGTGCTGAAGTAATGAAGGCCACAAAGGAATGTCTTTCTCAAATACTTTCAAAGTATAGTGGCTTCTGTTAAACGAAATGTGGTAGCACTTTCCCCAATTCTTTTAAATCGCTCCTCACAAGAGCTGTCTTAACACCCTAAAACCTACAGTTATTTTAAAGAATTCTTGTGTGAAAATTTTTTTCTGCTGCTGATTGGTCTATTTTGAAGAGCTGTGAAAAGCCCTGCAAACTAAGCATAGCTTCTATGATGCGAGGCCATATTCATCTGTTGTAGTTTTCTTTAGGGATGCCATCCACAAGGACTAATCTGGTGACTCTCGTTCTGCAGGTTCCCGCAGCCATTGCCAAATGTATTCTTAGGTGAGCATGAAGACTACCTCAGGTACCATTCATCTCGGTGTGCTTTGCCAACATTTTATTTTTTAAGTGAAGAAGCGCTGCATTTTTTTACTAGGAAAATAAATAAATGGTCTATGACACCACTTTTAAAGCAAAGGCATCATATAGGGTGGTGCTGCACAACTGATTAACCCATTTTTGGACTCTCTTCTCCTTGCTATCCCACGATCTACCTGATGTGAGATGGAAAAGAGCAGAAAGCCTGCAGATATTAAGCTGTGAAGTAGATGCCATGGTCTTAATAAACAATTATTTTCTTTAATTAGTCATGATTTTTTTTTCAGTCCATAATTAGATCAAAAGGTTGTTGAAAAAGGCTGTAAAATGTACCTCATAACATCTACATCCACTTGGCTTTTGGAGCCTAGTGGCCCTCAGACCCTTAGTTTAATTCAGTTATTTCTTCCACTGTTATTACAGTGCAGCCTTAACTAGTAAGATTATGTTGAAAGGATGCAGAAAAAAGCTGAAGAGTAAAGTCTTTCTTGTCATCACTGAACCAAAAAGATTGAGGTAAAAACTCTGCAATGCACTTCATTGCAGTTAGACAACTATAGCTTCTGAGATCATAGCACTCCCCCCTAGCTTAACCCAAATATCTACTCCACAATTATTATAGTGCAGTTGTGGCCTGTTAGGGTAGGCTAAAGGATACATGAAAATGCTGAAAACTAAAACAAAACATGAGAAAAGAAGAAAAAAAGTAATCTGGATGGTGTGTTTAGTCCAGAAATGGGGAAAGAGGGGGACCAAGAGATTCACATGGGGGAAATGTTGACATTTGGGGGTGCCATAGAGCCCTTTGCTTAGGACTCTATGTCACCAAAGATCAACCCTTTAAGCAGATGCAGCTCTACTATATCAAATACAAATATTTTGAGTATTTATCATAACAATGGATCAGGGAGTAGAACTCCTGCTGCAGAAAGTAACTTACCATCTTTTTTCCTCTTTTAACATAGCATAGAATTAGAGAGACAGGAAGGAGCAGTGCATTGTGGGACAGTGAAAAAAATAGTAACCAAGAAAAGTTGCATGTGCCTTGTGATCCTAACACTTATGGCATACATTTATTAGGTTTCTGCAATTGGATTTATACAAAGATTCAGCATTATGCTGAGGATCCATAACTTTTTATTGTGTTATTGTCAGTTTTGCCTTTATTTTCACTGATGGATTAGATACGATGTATTGGATCTGTTTCAGCCTGTACCAAAGCTCAAGGACTTCAGCAAAGCTCGTGGGCTCCCTTCCCTACCCATACTGCAGTTTCCCAACTCCCCCAGATCTTGTTTGCTGCGGTGTGTGTAGGATACTTCTAGTAAACTCTGGGCTAAATCATTTATCTTTACATTATCTTTGCCAGTTTATAGTTGTTTTTTTACTTAATTCTTGTTAATTGTTAATTATTTGTTAAATTACCTTTCCCTTATTCTTAAAGCCTGTTTAAGTTAGAGGACCTTTATATAATACCCATTTAAGTTAGAAGGTATTTTTCTACTTTCCTCTCTTCTTTGTTGTCCAATAACTGCTCGTTTTAGTTAGAAAGCAGCTGTTTAACTTTCTTTCAAGTCCGTTTAAGTTAGAGGACTTGAACCCATCCCCTTCCTTTCCTTTAGTGTTATGGTTGTTTAAAAAAAAAGTTTAGATTTTCTTTTTCCTTTTCTGTGTTTGTTGATATATATCTGGTATTTCCTTAGCTCAACAATATGTCCCAGTAAGACAGCAAACCATTAGGTTTTAAAAAAATACGAAAAGTGTAGTAAAAAGATGCCCCTCAGTGACTCTCACACCTTATTTGTGTACTGTTTGGGGTTGCTTCATTTGCAGGAGTCTTGTTCCATATGCCATGCCTTCAACCAGCGAGCACTTATGGAACAGAAAAACAAATTGATTTTGAAGGGGTTATTGAAAACCCCATTCTCTGAGGCTATTTCTCCAAAATCAGACAAATCAGAGAGGTCGGGAAAACGGCCTTCTTTGGCTCCAAAATCTGCCTCTGAGCCGAAGGCCAAGCTACCAAAAGAGTCTGCTCTGACAGCACCTATGGAGTAGGCTTCAACCTCCGGAGCAGGGACTTCCATGGAGCAGATGCAGTCATTGGTTCCGTCAACTCATTTCCTCCTTCGGCTCAGAAACCTCCCTTACCTGTAGAATACCACTATTGGAGCGGATCTCCATCTTTGGAGCCAATTACTCTTCGGCTCCCTTCATCATTCATAACCAGATCTGTGTCTCCAACTCTGTCTACAAGGTCAACTAGGAGCCTTTCAGATAAAGTTGTGGATCAGGTGGTGCAGAGGCTTCTTAAGACACCTGCCTTAGCCAAGCTGCTTCTGGATCCGAGCCCAAAGGAGTCAGATCTGTCTCATCCCCCACTTTGGCACCTACTCCTCCTCCAATCTAACCTTAGGTATAGGAGCCAGAAGACTCTGACATCCAAGTGTGCCTGTATCGGGTCCAGGGCTTGTTGGCACCTCAGATCCAATAACTGCCCCAAGCATCTCCATCCAGTCGGAGCAGGAGAACACTGGGAACTGACACTCGCCAGTCGAGTCCTCAGAGCCAGCTCAGATCTCTTCGGATTGGACTCTCTCTCTTGGGGCCTCAACTCAGATGGATTCAGCTCCCACCACTTCTTTGGAGCTTGTGTCCCCCACTCTGCAGGCTACTTTGGCTCCGACATCTCTGTTGTCAGCGCTGGTGAGTTCTTCAGGGCGGGGGGTGCTTTTGAAGTTATGAGGAGGGTGATGACTGTTCCCCAGTCTCAGGACTAGTCCTTCTCGGAGCTTCTTCCCTCATCAATGCAGGTATCTCTACCTCCTCACCCCCATCCCCAGGACTGCAGAGATCCCAGGCCTCAGGAAGTCCCTCAGAGAACTTCCCCATCTTCTGAAACCTCTCAAGACTATCCCACTGATGAGGTACCTTGGAAGAGATCATGCAAGAGGAAGCATATAGACTCCCCAGAGGAGTCAGTCACTTCAGATACTAACGTTGATGATGCAGAATGGTCTTTACAGTCATCCCCTGAAGATGTCTCCTGTGGAGACATCCTGGAAATTTTGAAACAGCGAGGTGATTGGCAGTCCTCCTCCCCTTCGGCCAAAAAGTCGGTATACCTGAAGGCTTTCAGATCTCCCCCTTCGACCTCTTGGGTGACTCCACCTTTTGATGAGCTTATTCAGTTCGTTTCTTGAAAGGCGTGGGAGTCCTTGGATTCCATAGAACCCACTCCTAAGAGGTCAAACAAATACATTACAGCACCCAAGGACCAGTCCTTTCTAACTAAAGGTGTAGCAGTTGATGCCATGGTCGTGGTGGCTGCCACAGAAAATGAACTTTTAGAGACTAGTTCTGCTATCCATCCTCCTAATAAGGATTCTAGGACCATGATAGGTATGGGAAGCGCATCTTCTCTTCAGTGGCTTTTACATTACGATTGCTGAATTACCTCACCCACTTCACCAGACTTCAAGGAGCTATAGCTGATGCAGCAGCAGACAAGGTCATTGCACAGCTAGCTACCCTAAATTCAGTATTCAACTCCTCCATGAGGCTCATGTCGTATGCAGCACATGGAGTGAGTAGGGCGGTGGGTTCAGGCATCTCTATTAGGAGCCAGGCTTGGATGCGCCTTTGTGATTTCCCACAGCCTTTAAGTCTTCCTTTGTTAATGCTCCCTCTGATGGTTCGTCACTCTTTGAACCTAAAGTTGAAGAGACACTAACCAGGTGTGAACAAGAGGGTAAGACTTTGTCTGCCATTGGAATACATTTTTCCACTCCCACTAAACCCTTTTCAAAAGGTCAGCGAGGTAGTGGCAAGATGTGGTTCAGAAAATCGCAAACCTCTTACTAGGACACATAAGGTGGTAATCCCCCCCCCCCCAAGACAGAGGAGGGAATAATAATGGAAGATGCTGCCCTCATGGCAGAGGGGATCCGCAGAATCAGGGCTCCAGAGAGTTCTTCTTTGGCAGACCCTTTCAGTGCTCCTGAAGGAGTGCCCAGCTGCTCACCTCTGGAGGCAGTCAGGGAAGTGACTGTCCTTGCACCTGGAGACCTGGTGACAGATAAATGACAAATGGGTGCAGGACATAATATCCAGCATTATATCATTCCCTTCTCTTACCCATTCCCACAAACAAATCAGTTCCAGATGTTACACCCAATCAAAAGGAACAAGCAACATTAGAAATTCAAATGTTGCTAAGGAAAAGAGTCCTCCAAGAAGTCCCCGCTGACCAAAGAGGATCTGGAGCTCACTCAGGATTCCTTTTAGTTCCAAGGAAAACAGGGGACTGGAGACCAATTCTGGATCTCAGCAATCTAAACAAATCAATGAAGAAAACAAAGTTCCAGATGGTAACACTGGAGTGAATACTTCCATTCCTAGGAAAAGACAATTGGATGTGCTCCATAGACCTTCAGGATGCATACTACCACAACAAAATGGAAAGGCGATCCAGAACATTCTTACACTTCCATCTTGGAGTCAGTCATTTCCAGTTTCAGGCTCTGTCCTTTTGTCCCACAACAGCCCCCAGAGTGTTCACCAAATGCGTAGCAGTAGTAGCAACTCACCTGAGATGTCTAGGATTCCAGGTGTTTCTGTATCTGGACGACCAGGCATCTACTGCTACAGGCCAGGGATTATACTCTCCACCTGTGCTCCTCCCTAGGTATTACCATAAACTATGAAAAGTCTACTTTAGAGCCACCTCAGAACTTAAATTTTATAGGAGCGGTAATAGACACAACCATGCAGATAGCAAGACTGCCTGCGAACAGGCTACATGGTCTTCGTTTGCATGCCAGGTTGTTGATCAAAAGAACTCGAGCCTCTGCAAGACAAATCCTACAACTTCTAGGAAAGATGGCAGCTTCTAAAGTACTTGTCTCTCTAGCTCGCCTTCACAGGAAGATACTTTAGTGGTTACTTTCCACACAATGGTTGATCCTGGAATTACCAATGTCACGCAAGATACTCATAACAAATTCTTGCAAGAAAGATCTGGAGAAGTGGATTCACTCCCCTTCAGTCCCTTTATGTTCCCAAAACCTGTAGCCATGGTGAACACGGATGCTTCCCAGATTGGGGGGGGGGGGGGTATTATCTGCGGAAGATGGTCCAAGGCATCTGACAACAACACGAGGCTCATTTGCAGATAAACATCCTAGAGATGAGAGCAGTGCTTGTAGCATTGCAAGCATTTCAGAAAGCGCTCCCTCTGGGAACTATAGCAATTCAGTCAGACAATATGTCAGTAGTCTAGTCTGGTATATCAACAAGCAAGGGGGCTCAGATCTTACCCTCTTTGTCAAGAAGCCCTAAGGGTCTGGCAATGGGCAACGTCCTCCAGCTGGGTTTTAGTTGCAATGCACATCCCGGGGAAATCCAACGTGATTGCAGTCAAATTCAGCAGGGAGATATTATGGCCACACGAGTGGTCCCTCAGTCAGGAAGTAGCGGAAGAGATTTTCCAAAAATGGGGCCAGCCTTGCTGCGATCTTTTTGCATCACCTTCCAATGCCAATTGCATCAACTACTTTGCCCTGATCCCCCCCCCCCATGGGGGAGTCTCCAAAGGATGCACTTGTTTATGATTAGCCTCCAGGACACTCATATGCTTTCTATCCAATTCCTCTCATTCCCAAGTTTCTGCAGAAAGTAAGCTCCTTGGAAACCACGATAATCCTGATTGTCCCCTTTTGGCTTCACCAGATCTGGTTTCCCTTCCTCTAGCCTCATTCTCTGGATGAACCATAGATTCTGGAACCAGCTCCAGTTTTACTGATGCATCCATCGGGAATGGGTCATCCCAGTCTTCAAAACCTCAAACTGACAGCTTGGCTGCTCCAGTTCCCTTAATTGCCAGGTTTTCTCTTCTTTTCTCCCAAGTAAAACATATCTTGTTATCCTCTCATAAAGTCTCTACACAGAGGTTATACGAGAACAAATGGTATACATTTGTTCATTGGGCAAGTGATAATCAGGTAGATCCCTTTTCTGCGCTCATATACTCTATTCTCAGATTCCTAGCTAAACTTTTTCATGAAGGCGCTGCTGCTTCCACTATTAGTTTAGTTAGAGGCAATTTCCAATTTCCATGTAGGGGAAAGTGGTACTACAATTATGTCTCACAGGCTTTGTAAAGCCTTTTTGAAAGGCACTTCAGTGACCTCCGGACAAAAACCCAACCCCACTATGGGATCTTAATTTCATTTTAACAGACATGATTTGTCCTCCCTTTGAACCTGTGGCCACATGTGATTTAAAGTTCTTTTCTTGGAAAACACTATTTTTAGTGGCTATTACTTCAGCCAGAAGAGTTTCAGAACTACAAGCTGTGTCTGCTAAGCCTCCATACCTGATTTTTCATAAAGATAGAGTTTATTTATGCAGTAATCCCTCCTTTCTCCCAAAGATTGTGTTGGAAAGTAACCTCAACCAATCGATTGAGTTACCAGTTTTCTTCCCTAATTTCCAGAACAAAGGAGAATACTCTCTTCATCTTCTAGATGTCCACAGACAATTACGTTTCTACCTACACAGAACTGCAAACTTTAGGAAATCAGATCACCTTTTTATATCTTACTCTGCCACTAGAAAAGGTTTGTCAGTTTCAAAGGTCACCTTATCTAGATGGCTAACTTCCTGTATATTCTACATTTACATTGCCTACAGTAGAACTCTTCCATTTCCTGTTAAAACTCATTCTACCAGATCAGTAGCTGCTACTTCAGCTTTCCAAGCTAGGTTGCCCATGGATAATATCTGTGCTGCAGTCATCATTATCCCTCATTACTATGGTTCTGAGGAATATTCTCCCATGAGCCACTCAAGAGTAAGGCCGCTTGGGGCGCGGTCGCATCATTGAAAATAAAGGCGAGACTGACAACAGTACATAAAGCAGTTATGTATTTACCATAACATTCCATGTGTGTTGTCCATCTCATCCTTTATTCTCACAACCCACCCTCCATGCCCCCTTCCAGATTCCCTGGGAGACCGACTAGAAACGAGATCAATGGATCTATATAGCCTAAGAAATTCTACTACTACCCTCATAACTATTATATATAGAAAGTTCTTATATAATTTATCTTTTATGCACTATTATTACAAACAAGATATAAAGGAGTTGGGAAACTGCATTTTGGATAGGAAAGGGAGCCCACGAACTTTGCTGAAGTCCTTGAGCTTTGGTACAGGCTGAGATGGATCCAATACATCAGATCTAACCCATTTCACTGTTGGTTGTTAGAAAGGCATAGGTTTTAGACAGGCAAGCTCTAGCCAGCCTAAGGGGCCTAGACAGCTATAAATTCACACAGACTGCAGAGAGGAAAATCCTGAACATATCTAAACAATCCTATCTTGGTTTGTGATTTATTTAGCTTTACTGTTAAAAAGAAGTGCGACTGCGAGTGATAGTGAGCAGAAGCTACTTTGGGCATGATGTAAAGGAATCACAACTATTGTCTGGCTTGTAGAACTTGTATGGTCAGAACAACTTTACTGTGCTTTATTATTTAGTTGTATATTGCTGATGTGATTTTTGTTATAGAAGTTGATTTAAGTTCTCTTTGAATTCTGTGGATACTGATTTTGATTGTTCTTTTCTTTTGCAATATTTTTTTCATTTGAAGCTGAATATGGATTCCTTAAATGAGTAAGCAATTAACAATTTGCTAATGTACAAATATCTTGTGCAGTTTAACAAATGCTATGCATATTTAAAGGTAACAGCTGATAACACTGGTGATCTGTGTTCCTCGTGTCAAAAGATGGATGATTTGGTTACCATTCTTAGAAGTAAATCTAGATGTAATGATGATAATTGCAAATGTGTAATTGGCATGGCTTGGAGACCTGTTGTTTCATATATTAATGACTGGACTGATTAACTAAATAATGTTAGGCATAGAACAAATAGAACACATTTACAAAATGATGCATCTGCTTTCTGCAAAGATCATTCAGCCCCTATGAAACAAGACGATGCCCCTGACAACTTTGGAATCCTGGATGCAAGTATTCAGCAATCTGAGGATCCAGTTTGTTTAGAAGGAAACAAAAACGAAAGAAAGGAAGAAGTTCATAACAAATAACAAGGAAGAGAAAGAAACTGATTAATGACTGTAAAGGAAAGACAATAAATAAAAAGGACACTGCTTTGTTATGTAACACACAGATTACAGGGAATGATGATGTTTGTCTGTCAGAAAACCTTCAGTCTACAGAAAAAGGCACCATTTTCCAACGGAGGAGGTAGAAAAAAGAGGCAAGGGGCAGGTGAAAAGGAAGAAATCAAAATTGAACATGGAAGGATTGAAGAACATCACTGTAAGAAAAAAGAAGAGAAAGACATATGTTGACTACATGGCTCAAGCTGTGGATTTACAATGCCAGCTGAATGAGAATGTAATACACAGTGAAAACAGTGGAATTAATAAGACTAATGGTGATGAAGATCTATCCTTCGTAACAATTGATAGAGCAGATATTATGTATTAGAAGCTGAAGATTAAAGATATTCTTGTAATTGGAGATTCAGTTATTAGAGGAACTGATACTTGTATTTGCAGAGACAATGAACATCAAATAGTGTTATGTTGGCCAGGAGCAAGAATAGAAGATGTGAGACAAGCCTTGGAACACCTTAATGTAAGGAAGTATGGATCTGTTTTTATTCATGTTGGTACAAATGATGTCACCCGCAAAGATTCTCTGACTGTTAGTAGGGAACTGACAGCCCTCTTAGATAGTATAGCTTGTACTGGTGTTAGGACATATTTCTCACACATCACCTATAGAAAGGATAGTCAGGTCACTGTGAATGAATAGATTTTTGGGGTAAATACCTACATGGACAAAAATGTGTCTTTTTAAAAAAATGGAAATGTGTAGAGCATCCAAGCCTAGTTTTGGGCACACGTGTTCAGACAGGATGATGTGCATTTGTCAAGATCAGGGAAGAGAATTTTTGCAGCAGATATTTTGCAGTATTTGACAAACACTAGGCAGGATTTTTGCCAGGTCGAAAATTTAACAGTTCACAGTTAGCAAAATTTGATGCATCTCTGATGGTTGTTAATGCTAGGAGCATTAATAATAATGTTTTTTTATTGGAAGATTTGCTACGTTCCCACAAGTTTGATGTTGTTATTGTTTGTGAAATATGATTAAAGAACAATGACCGGAAACCAGTTCTGTCAGGGTATAAATGTTTTTACTGTAGCAGGCATTCTAACAAAAAAATCAGGTGGCGGTGTTATGATAGGGAGTAACGATAGCTGTGAGACCTGTGATTATTACATGTTCAGTGATAATACCAGTACTATAGACTGTGTAATTGTGACAATAAAAACAACCCTGAAACATATAACAATTGTGGAGTGTATAGACCACCAAAGTCAAGTGCAGATTACCTAGAGGAATTCATACATTTCTTGCATGAAACACAGGAGGGAAGAATAATATTAGCTGGGGACTTAAATTTACCAGAAACAGAGTGGAATAATATTGATTCAACAACTACAGTAACAAAATTATTTACAGTGTATATTCAGGAACAACAAATGCTTCAGATTATTAAAAAAAAAAAAAAAACTACCAGGGGATGGAACATACTAGACATTGTTTGTGTTCCCAAAGAAATTACTGTAACTTCAAGTCAAGTTTTACCACCACTGATGTGCAGTGATCGTGGGGTTATAAAGGTTAATTTGTTGCTAGATAATTCTGCCAAACTGAAATCTAAGCCAATGCACAAAAGGTTTATTACAGATATACGGAAGCAACACAGTCACTGTGTAAAACTAACTGGAGTGAGGTGTTCAGTGGAAAAACTGCAGATGGAATGTGGAAAGTTTTGAAAGAGAAGTTGTATGAATACAAAAATCACAAAAATGTTTAACATCAGGATCTAGGCATACAACGTCAGGGGGGTATATTTCCATAAGAACAAGATATCTGATTACGGTGAGAGACAAAAAAATATAAGAAATGTAAGAGAGATCGAACTACAACTTTGAAAACTGAAATAAACAAGCTAGACAAATAGATGAAGCATAGTGTGAGACAAGATCAAGAAAAATTTGAAGAAAATTTATATAAAGATATTGAGCATAATAAGAAACCTTTTTATAGATGCATAAGATGTGGAAGGAGTAAAGACACAAATTGGTAAACTGTGTGCAGATTCTAAAATTTATTCTCAGATACAACAGATTATAGATATATTTACAAAATTTTATGCAAAACAGTTTGGCTCCACAAAAGGGGTGATAAGTTGTCCTAGTGACATTCAGTTAACTCCAGATACTGGAATCAAATTAGATTATATTGAAAAAGAACTGTACAAACTGGATCTAAACAAAGCACAGGGAGGAGACGGAATAAGTAACAATGACCTTAGAACACTTCAGCAAGAACTTACAGTACCGTTATATCTATTATTCACTATGTCATATAAATATGGGGAGATTCCTCAAGATTGGAGACATGTGCTTATTAAGCCTGTCTTTAAGGGAAAAGGGAGAAGGACAAACCCAGAGTCATATAGACCCTTAAGTCTACTTTCATGTTGTGGAAAAACAATGAAGAAGGTAATATTGAATAAGTTATTGTCAGAACTGGATAGGTTGGGACTTGAAACAATATATCAGCATGCATATGTTGAAAATAGATCTGTTACCACCTGTAACATGATGTTCTATAACAATATTAACAGCTATGAATGAAAAATTGTGCTGTGATGTAATTTATATAGACTTAACTTCAGCATTTGACAGGGTCATACACAGAACACTGATCAATAAATTAGTACAACTAGGTATTGACGTACTGTTGATAAGATGGATAGCTGCATGGCTTACAAATAGGACATGGCAAGTATCATACAGCAACTGGACAGGTGAAATCCTTGGTTACTGTCAAGGTGTCCCACATGGCTCTGTCCTAGGCCTTTACTTGTTTAGATTGTATATTTCAGACCTAACTTTTTCATCTGAGGTGTTCTACATTCTATATGCAGATGACCTGAAATTGGGTAAACTGATTGCATGTGTTACAGATAAGGCATGTCTGCAAAATAACTTGACTAAATTGACCATTTGGGGACAGGAGAATAATAAGCTGATAAATACATCGAAAACTAAGCATATGAAATTTGGGAGACATAAATTGAAAGGTGAATATTTAATATAGCACACAGTGATTAAAACTGTAGACTCATTTAAGGACCTGGATATATGGGTAGATTCAGCTATGAGTTTTTCTAATCATGTCATCCAATTGGTTAATATAGCAATAACCCACGCCTGGGTGTGGGTAATGCTGGATTTACCCACGGTTGGCGTGGTTTGGTCCCGAGCCCGAGGACCAAACAAAGCCATCTGTGGGTAAATCCAGCATTACCCACACCAGAAGTGGTTATTGCTATTATAATGACATTATTTAAGAAAAAATAATTACTTTTCTTAAATAATGGCATTGTATAATGCCTCCTTGCTGCCCTTCCGCAGCTGTCTGGTATTCAGCGGCAGTTCTGATGTACTGCATGCGTATACTACGCAGTACATCAGAGCTGTGGGCAAAAGCAATGGAGAAAGCAAGATCTCCATTGCTTTTACTGTTTCGCTATGTTAAATGGGTTTAACATAGCGAGACAGCTTTAAAAAGCAAAGGGTATCTCCGTTGCTTATTTTAAAGCTGTCTCGCTATGTTAAACCCATTTAACATAGCAGAATTTTGAAAAAGCAACGGAGAAAGCAAGATTTCCGTTGCTTTTTACAACTGTTTTGCTATGTTAAATGGGTTTAGCATAGCGAGACAGCTTTAAAATAAGCAACGGAGATCTCTGTTGCTTTTTTACTGTTTTGCTATGTTAAACCCATTTAACATAGCGAGACAGGTTTAAAAAAAAAAGCAATGGAGAAAGCAAGATCTCCGTTGCTTTTTACACGTGTCGCTATGTTAAAAGAGTTTAACATAGCGAGACATATAAAAAGCAACGGAGATCTCCGTTGCTTTTTTTAAACCTGTGTCGCTATGTTAAACTCCTTTAACATAGCGAGACAGTGTTTTAAAAAAGACTTATACTAATGGAAAAAGTCCGGGCGACTGGACCTTTTTCCATTAGATTGGCCAATCAGCGTGCACGTTTTGGAATATTAATGGAGGGGTCATGGTATAATGATAGTTATAAAACTGTAGGTTGTATAAAAAGATTTATGGAAATCAAAAATAATGAAGTCAGTTTGTTAGGTTAGGTTAGGTAGAGGAGTTGGCATAATGGTTAAGGTCTTCACCTTAGTAACACAAGGTTTACGGTTTGATTCTTACCTCGGGTTACTGGCTAGGCTTAAAATGGCTTTTCAGAGCAGTTAGCCTAATATTCACCTATGAACATTAGACCCAAACTAGAGTATGGAATAACAATATGGAAACCCTATAACAAAACAAACATGAGTAAACTGGAAAGAGTACAGTGGAAATAGACCAAGGGCATCCATGGATGTGAAAATTTAAGTTATTATGAAAGACTAAAATATATGAACTTGTACAGTGTCTCTTACAGACATCTAAGAGGAGATCTTACTCAGGTATATAGGACAGTTAGAGACAACTACCTCTGGGAATGTTTGGGTTGTCAAAAAGTACTAGAGAATCATCAGACAACCTGTGTAGAAAATTCTATAGGAAGGAGAAGTGTACTAATTGGTTCTCTGACAGAGTAGCCAATGAATGGAACAGACTACCTAATTACACTAAAGCAAATACTAGTTTAGTTATTTTAAGAACAGCCTGGACACTTATTATGGGAACAAGTGTTTTGGTATGTTGGCAAGCTAGAAGGGCATTAATGTCCGTGCTTGAAATATTTGTATGTATGTATGTATCAGTGAGAATAAAAGATGAGATGGAAAACACACATGGAACATTATAGTAAATGCATATCTTCTTTTTAATGCCCATGCTTGAAATATTTGTATGTATGTATGTATGTATGTATGTATGTATCAGTTAGAATAAAAGATGAGATGGAAAACACCCATGGAACATTATAGTAAATGCATAACTTCTTTTTTCTTCTTCCTCCTTATTTCAACAGGTCCTGTAAATACAAGATCAGGGGAGTTTCAGTTCCTTGGTGTTCTGACCTGCATTCCCTTGGTCAGTACAAATACCACCTCGGTCTTTTCTTTAAGAGTCAAAGACCCAGCAGGATCCATTTGGTAACATAATAACTTGTGGTATGTAGTAATTATGCTAAGCTGCTGGGTTTTACTGGCATGGATTTTAATAGCAAGTGAAATAGTTTTATTCCTTTTGTAGAAAACTATTGAAGATATAACCAGAGAAGCTGATATTACAGCTCAAGAATTATTGCATAAGACAAGACAAACACAGTGTGCAAACAGTGAAGTCAGTATAAGGCTTGCAACATGATTACAAGAAGTTAATGTATATTCCACAGAGAATACTGTATTGTTACCAAACATTACCTTGCTGGAGACTAGAGCCACAAGGCAACATAGACTCAATTTGTTAAACAGAGGGGACCACAGAAGAGGGAAAAGCTAAAATGATAAACATGAAGAGTGCACCGATAATGCTGATTCATGGATGCCAGTTGTCAGTGTAATACATAAGGAATCTAAGAAAATGTTATTTTACAAATAAAATTAAACTACTGCATAGTAGGGCCAGAGTTCAAGCTGAATTGTTCTTGACAACTTATTAGCAACTTCATGCACAACAGAAGATTAAGAATTTTAATTGCATTTTGCAGGTGTAGGAAGACATGACAGCATAGATGGAAGTGGTGTAGAGAAATCCATCATACATGAAAAAAGGTTTCTGTATAGGAAAAGATATAATTGCATCTGCCTTATAATATCTATATATATTGCTGCTGACAACCTTTTTCTTACACTAAACTGTGTCACCATTCACCCCACACCAAGCTGCTGTTCCAGTCTCTACCAGGTTAGTGTAAGGTGATAATCTGCTAAATGTATAGCAGAGCATCTGTTTGCACCTCCAAAGCCCAAGGATCAAAATAAACCAAGGAGAAAATATACAGTCAAATGGTAAAAAAGTACAGTTTTTCAAGCAGTAAATTTTCATTTCAAGAAGGTTTGCTGGGATAATATAACTGTTGAAGGTATGAGAGGTATATTCCCCCTCATGAGAAACTGAATGAACCAGAATGAAAAGAACCAGCATCCCTGAATGAACTATTTGAGTGATCTGTTCCAAAACTGCCTAAAAGCATTTGGGTACCAAGAAACAGCTTTTCTTCTCTTGAAGTGATGGAAGAGCTCAAACAGGTATCAGAACTCTTAGTATTAGATGGATATGGTCACCTAATCTAAGCATCAAGCAGAAAGCCTGTCTATATGCAAGATGACTACAAATGTAAGCTTTTTGTTGATAGAACAGAGGATAATGGAGCCTCCCTATCTTATGTGTGTGGATTACTGCATTCACGTCAGGTTTGTTTACCTGTCCCAGCTTTGTCCTGATGCCATGTAATTGTATATTATCTCATAGAACCCCTGTCTACAAGTGGCGTAATCTGTAGCAGGTGAAAGTCATTTACAATCTCTAGGTATGAGACTGAGTGAAGGTGTTTGTCTTACAGTCTGACGAGCAGAACAAGGAAGGCTCAGACAGCTGATAATATATTAACAAAAAATCAGTAAGAAACTGGAATCATGTTTAGTAAAATTTAACCATATAAGTGTTACTGATAACTTTTTCCCCTGCTCTTCCCATGGCAAAGTTTCTAATGTTATACCTAAGGGTTAAAAGAAACGTACAAATGTTTCTGTCCCACTGCAGATCTGCCCAGTCTTCAGATTTTCAGTGATTCAGAACAAAAAATGTGGAAGAAACTTTTTTGCAGTGGAAAAGTAAGACAGAAACAATCATGCACCCACACTAGCACTAGACTAGGGAATGTGTTACAATTAATGACATAACTGATTCTATTTACACTTACCTGCCTCTTTAGCTAGTTTTGCATAGATACCAATTGCTATCAGCAGTCCACTGGCAACCTGTCATTAAAACATTGAAGAGAAAAATAAATGTTATGTAAAAATGGAAAATCAAAATTAGTCATCCATCTGCCTTGTCTACACATAATGTATTTGCCATGCACAAGTAATAAGTTTCCAGACAGCCCCAGTATCTCAACAGGTAGCACACTCAAACCTTTGTTGCAGAAGAATGTGTATTCTCTTCTCACATGAAGTACTTAGATTAATTTTGAGAGGGGGCAGGATCTGCATAATCGTTACCTCACAGATGCAAGGCAAAGGGTTTGATTCTGACCGCTAGTTATTGGCTAGGCCTGTAATAGGCTGCAGACTGATAGCCTAATATTTACCTTTGACCGTAAGACATTGAATTAATGTACAGAACAGAGCCTCTATGACCACTAAAGCATGTCTTTTACTTTTATGCTGAAAATAAAAAAAAATGTGACTATATCCTTATACTAAATCTGGAACAAATAATAAAAAGAAAAAAAAACTAACATTTCTAAAATGGATATATTTTCATTGTACATGTGATCATTCCACTGTATTCTGTACTCATCAGCCCAGTCACTGAGTATAATGCCCCCTTCTTTATGTACTAGTCCAACTATCTGATACAGCTTGAATACCCACAGCATTTTCTTAGTAAGAAAATGAAGGGCCTAAATCATAAAAACTATGCAGACCATTTCAAAGACTTGTCACTCATCTCAGTGTCATTCATACATGCTACTGAGAGGTGATCTCTGCCTTGCATGCAAAGCCCAAACAGACCACATTCTGTCAGACCTACTGCATATTCACAAGTCCAATGGGGAGCACGAACACCCACTCAAAAGATTTAAATTTCTTTTGCAGCATAAATATAATATGCTGGAGAGATAGATATGTATAACAGAGAATACCACTTCTTTGGAACTGCATCCCTCTCCACATAAAGCAAGTACCTCTCGTACTAATCAAATGTAATTTGGAAGAATGGATAGGTAACCACAAACTCACCTGTAGTTTAGCACACTTGTCCGACGTGGATAGAAGCAAAATGTAAATGTTCGATTTGTCTCTGTATTATTTATAAGTAAAATATAAAGACTAAAAACTTCATAGATCAATAGCCAAGTAAGTACCTATGAATCTATGGATATCAGGAAAAAAGTAGGAGGTGTCCGTAGTATAAATTATAACTGTTTTATTGTTGGCAGTACAGACGTTTTCCCCTAACAATTCTGTAACTATGTCTAAAGCTATCACAAGGCCTTTGTTGCCAAGTGTACTCAGAACTGTGAAACAATGAACATGCTTACAACAGACATTAACAGACGTGTGAAGTGGTAAACTGTCTTCTGAGGCAGACATTCCATCAGTAACACTGAATGTATTTAAGGCTGAGAAAGTAAAAAACAAAAAAAGTGGAAAAAAATAAGCCAGTAACATCTGCTCATGTTAAGTGATCTTTAATCAGGTTTTGCAGGACTGGTGTGCATTTTGTGAGAAGTAAGCTACAAAACGTTATTGTGCAAAACAAACTTAAAATCTATTACCATACCAGTTATGTTTTACTACAATCAGACATCTGAGTGAGGTATTAACAAAATTGCTATAATTGTATTAACAAAATTGCTATAATTGCTGAGTGGGGTAAGGCTATCTGTGGATGAAAGTAACATTTCCTCTTGTTATCTGCTCAGTATAAACCATAATTAATCTGGCATTTATGTGAAGTGTGGCCATTATTTCTTTTCCACACTCAGCATCCGAGGTGCACATAGTCAACAGAGTAGTTATAATTGCTGGATACACCAACTATCTTTGGATGAAAGACTGGTCCTACTGTCACTAGTCTGGCTTTGCAAAGGTATTGTACATTTGCATAGCAATTTGAAAAACTTTCCTGTGACCATTTATTTGCAGACTGACATGTTAAGGCATATGCAGTCAAATTGACTGTAATTGATAAATGCAGCATATTATAATGGCAGCAGTTTCAGTAGCCTTTTAAGATTAAAATGTTCTGAAATAGGTAGTTTTGTCATTAGATAGTAATTTTTGTTTAACTTCTTGTTAGAAAAATGTTCAAGACTACATAGATTTAAAACACACAAATTCTTTGTTTTTTTCTAAAGAATAACTGTTTAAAATTACATTTATTGTTTAATACATAAATCTGCCAGGTAAGTGTATATTTAAACAACCAGGACAGGGACCATCAGTTATACTTTCTTCATATTTCAATCATGAAGAAAGCTAGAGTTCTTTAAGCATTTCTGAATGCTGAATGATTATTTGTAAAGGAGGTGAACTACTGTAGTGGTAGTTGTTAAATATGTCTGATTAAGAAATAATAACACTTGCAGTGGTGGTGCTGCGGTAGCGTTGTCGCCTCACAGTATGACGTCCTGTTCGATTCTCAGTTAGAGCGTCTTCTGTGTGGAGACATGCGTGAATGGGCATACCTTCGTTGAAGGTTGTGCATCAGAGCTGGCAACTCGGCACGTAAAAATCTACTGCCAATCATTAGCGGACCGGAGTACTGCTGTGGCTACCCCTAACCGGGAAAAGCCAAAAGACACAACAACAACAACACTTGAGCCAGCAAAGAAGTAGAGATAGAAACACAATGTATTGCTGCCTTTGTATCTTGCTGCAATGATCTCTCTCAGAAAAGAGTTCTTTTAAATAAATATTGTGGTGACATTTATGGAAAAACAGATGATTAATCTGACAGCAGTTTTATTCCATCATGGTAGGATGTAGTGTGCTATTATCATTCTGTATTCTAATAATGCCTGTGATAAAAGAGCCAAGTGTGTGTGTGTGTGTGTGTGTGTGTGTGTGTGTGTGTGTGTGTGTGTGTGTGTGTGTGTGTGTGTGTGCGTTTGTATGTATACCCTGTACATATACATCTATAGATATAGATATTAATAGATATACATAGAGATGGATTCATAGATTGTTACTACCCTAACGACCTGGGGGGGGGGGGGGGGCTTTTCTAAGCCTAGCTTTCCCAAAAAGAATAATGACGTCCTGTATCCAAATAGTACATTGAGGGCCATGCATTTATTAGCTACCTCTGTCCATAAGGGACATGGGTGCCAGGCCTGCTATAAAGTTCCTATTCCTCATCCACTTGTCTAGGTTGCACCTAAACTAGGTAATAGACAAACTCAGCTTCACATGGATGGGGAGCCTATTCCATAGGAGGGGCAGTCTCTTGGACACAGATCTGTCCCTCAGCATGTTCTGTTTAAGTCACAGATAAAATTCATGTCCCTAGACATACTTCTCAGCTGTCCAGATTTTTGGCTTATATTTTTAGCCTGTTCCTCATAAAGTTTGTAGTTTTCTGGATTTTTGTGGCAAATCACTGAGGTCTGAATTCACCAAGTAACTAACGGTGGATATTTGAGTTTCAGACTTCATAGCCTTCAGAAAATGCATGGTAACACAAGACTTTTTATTCTAGCAACTTTCAAAGTTTATAACAGCAATATTTAAAAATTGTCCTTATTTTGGGGTCTTTGTTCTCACTATTATGCTTGGCTTTTTTGTGTTAAGAGGTTGAGAGCTATGTTCCTAGACCTTATATTTCTGGTACTCATTGACTTACAAATACGTACGAGATTCATAAGTGAGGGGTTTGCAAATGCCTTGTAAGCCAGGCATAGATCACAGCTTGCACAATCTTTAGGAGACTGAGTAGAGGGAAAGGGCTTTAAGGTGCTCTGAATAAGGCAGGTTTCTTAGACCTTGTATTCTTTTTGTAAGCAACCTCTGAGGTCAGTCTACTTGTTGCATATGCTTGGTCAGGTACATACCAAAGGGAGCACTGTACTCTGTGACTGCCTGGTCTGATAAGGGTGAAGTACAGTGGGAAATGACCTCTTTGGACCTAGATGCCATGCTCTGACTTTTAAGTTGTGCATCATAAAAGGACTTCCTCACCACCCTGACCATGTGGTGGTTGGCTACTGTCTACATGCATACCCAGATCCCTGACCACTGGGTTGACCCTTAGGAGTGAATTATCAACATAGTAATTAGCCAGGATAGTTTACTTCCCAAAGAGTATGATTATACATTTCTTAGCATTATGTTTAAGGCTATGGCTTTGGCACCATTTGTTAGTTAGAGATAAGCCTTCTTGAAGAATGCTTGTGTCAGCAGGGGAGTCGATGATAACCCCCAGCTTGCAGTTATATGCAAATTTAGTCAGCCATAAACCTTCATAATTTTATTCCATTTCAGAGAAATAGATGCAGAAAAGGAGTGGGCCCAGTACCGAAACATGGGGGACTGCGCTAGTGACTGGCCTCTTGGCAGAGGTGGCCTCACCTATTTTGACCTCCTGGGTACTATCACTGAGCCAGTTGACTATCCAGTGGATGATACAAGGGTTTATACATAAATAAGTGAACTTGTCTAAAATGCCTGAGTGGGGTATTGTATTAAAAGCCTTGGCCAGGTCAAGGTCAGCTGTGTGCTGAGTCTTAATTGATCTACTTCTTTGGTGACCCTCTCAAAAAAGTACAGCAGATTTAATAGGCATGACCTTCCTTAACGAAGCTGAACTATGATGGGTCCAGCATTTGCAGGTTATCTATGTCTTCATTTTATTTATTTTATTTATTTTTTATTTATTTAACATTTGTTGACCGGGAAAGTCCGACTAGGTTCCACAGATCCTGTTTTCAGCGGAGGCCCGGGGAGAAATGCTCCAGAAGCATGTCGTTAGAATGTGGGAGGAAACCGGAGTACCCGGAGGAAACCCACGCGAATGCAGGGAGAACATGCAAACTCCGCACAGAAGGCACCCCAGCCGAGAATCAAACCAGAGAACCTCTTGCTGTGAGGCGACAGCATTAACCGCTGCACCACTGCGCCACCCTAATTTCATTTATCATGATACCCTGATTCATTTATCATGTCCATGATGATTCTTTCCATGATCTTACATATGAGGCTTACTTATGGGCTGGTAGACAACCGGTTCAGTCATTGGACCTCCTTTTGTGCAGGGGAATGACTGTATCAATCTTCCATTCCTTGGGCACAAAATATGATGGTGCATTAGAAGTGGTGTAGGATTCCCAAGCTATAGAGGGGTAGTTGAGATCCCCTATGAATATCGTATTGGGTTGAAAGGTGAGGGACTGTAGTACATTCAGATAGGTAGTATGGGTTTCCTGGGACATGGAAGGGGACCTATAAATTGAAAGGATATGGTACGAGGCCCTGTTTATGGTGAGTTGTACACATATGAGAGCCATTGAGTCATACACTTTAACTAGTCTGGATGAGAAATTGGTTTTAATATAGACTTAGACTCCTCCACCTTTAGTTTTCTCCTGTGCAGTAGCTGGTCTGAAGGTATGAAAGGCATTATAAGCTGGCACTGCTGGGGTACACTCTGTGACTTTAAACCATGTCTCTGTTACTACACACATGTCTACACTCTCCAGGGACAGTAAGACTTGCACGGAGTGGAGTTTATTGTTAAGACTTCTAGCACTGAGTAGTATTACCTTCAGATATTCCTTCATAGGTTCAGTTAAATCTGTAGGTTTATTAGTTTGGCATTACCTTAAAAAAGCACTATGGGGTGGAAAGGTCTTTGCCAGTACCTGAAAGCCTAAAAGGGACAAGTGCATACCATACCTGGCAAAGCAGCGTGGTCTGTCAACCATGTCCTCCCAAGCTATTAAACTGACACAAGAAGCTAAGCCAACTATCAATCATTGTCTCTTGGTAACGTGGCATCATCCGTGGAGAAAATAGTGTGCTGTTGAGTGCTAGGCTTATACCTGCCTGAGACACATAATCAGTGAGCTTGATCGTGTTTGTTTTCATATAGTGAAAGGAGGTACGTCTCAGGTCATTAATACACACATGGACTATGATAGAGTCATACTAGTACCTGTGGTTTAATGACCTCAGTGCCTGTATGACTTGACAGACCTAGTCCCAGAAAGGAAGCTAATCATGACTTTCTCCTTACTCATTCTGGTGAGGGGGACATTAGTGTGCCTCATTATGAAATCACTAATGACCAGGAAATTTGGCTGTGCACTGCTTTGTCTTAAGGACATAGCATTGGCTGTGCACTGCTTTGTCTTAAGGACATAGCAGTAGAGGCAGTGGATACAGTGTTACTGTGTTTAGCTGTGGATGGTGCTGTAATGGAGTGTTTACTTGCTTGCTGTGGACCCTTTCTTTGATTGTACTGTGCAGGAGATCTTAATGCTTTAGAAGGATTAATCCAATGAAAAAATCTCCAGAGGCACACCACAACAAATGGAGCCAACCTTATGAAAACCTTTTTATTCACACAAAGAGCACAGAACAGTGGCCAGTAAGCGCTTTCAAGTTTCTCTGAATGCTTCTTCAGACTCAAAAAGGAGGGTTACCTGTAAGTGCCTCAGCATAAGTAGTTTTATCTGTAGGGTCTTTACCCTGTGCAGTGTCATTGACAGCCTCTCTAGTATTAGTTTTGGTAGTATGAGAAAATTTTGCCTTCACTTCTAAAGTGTATTTACACCTCTCGCATACTTTGTTTTATTAAGAATAAGTAGGTTGTTCTTTAATAAGAATATTTGGGTTACCAACACTTAATCTAACCTTCATTTAATCAACAATCAAAAGACTGAGAGCATAATATCAACTCAGCAAAATACTGACGAAGTAAAAATGTCTAAATAGAAAATACTGACAACATGGAAGTTTATGCCCTTTCCCCACTGCTGTGCGACCTCAGCGTTGATATATATAAATATATATATATATATATATATATATATATATATATATATATTTATATATATATATATATATATATATATGGGATCTGTACAGATCCTCGACGGCACTTTCTGCCGAAACAGAAATCACCAAACATACATAACCGAAAGTGCTGTTCACCGAAGCAGCACTTTCAGTTATGTATGCTGGTTGTGCCGGTCGCACTACAGTGCGGTTAAGGGAGAATTCCCTTTTCCCCACTGTAGTGTGACCTCGGAGTGAGAATATAAAAGTAGGGGTGGTGTGGGGGGCACAGCCCCCCACATGGGGGTGCAGGGAGGCTTGCCCCCCTGCATAAAAGATTTAGTGGTTTTTTTTTTTTTTTTTGGACAGACTTTAATGAAAGAGCTTTCATTAAAGTGTGTTGCGGTATTTTGGATTCGGACTATTGAACTTTCGTTCAATATTCCTAGATCCATATATATATATATATATATATATATATATATATATATATATATATATATATATATATATATATAGGGTCTATATTAGACATTCGAACATGCGAATGTTTAAAAGTTTGAATCAATAAAGAACGAACTTTAGTGATCGAACTTTTAAAAGTTTGAATATCTTTAAAAACAATATTTAAAAGAAAAAAAGAAAAAGTAAAGTGTTTAAGTAGGGGGCAAGCCCCCCTGCACCCCCCACGTGGTGGGCTGTGCCCCCTCACACCCAGCTACTTAAATATACCAACTCCGAGATCGCACTTCAGTGTGCTACAGTGCGGAAATGGAAAATTTCCCATTTCCTACACTGTAGCGCGATCTAGGAGTTGGTATATTTAAGTAGTGAGGGGTGTGGGAGGTGCAGGGGAGCTTGCCCCCCCTGCTTATACCCTTTAGTTTTTCTTTTTTTTACTTTGTTTTTTTTTTTTATTTTAATATATATTCGAACTTTAAAAGTTTAATCACTAAAGTTCGTTCTTTAGTGATTCGAACTTATAAACGTTCGAATATCTAATATAGATACTATATATATATATATATATATATATATATATATATATATATAAAATTCATTTTGTCAGATTTTTAATCCTTTAGTACGAGATTAAATTTTGTTACATTTTTCATTGTTTTTATAGGGGGGCAAGTCTGCTTTCACCTCCCACACTCCCTGCTAATTATGTATACCAACTCTGAGGTCACACAACAGTGGGGAACGGGCATAAACCCTTCCCTAGTATAGCTTACAACCTGTCAGCATTTTGTGCATCATTATTTTGCATTTTAGCAGTTTAGATATTTTTCACTTTTGCTCTAGTTTAGATATTATGCAGTCAGTCTTTTGACTGTTGATTAAATGAGAATTAGATTAATTGTAGGTAACCCAAGGATAAATATATATTAGTTGATAATCACATGCTCAAAGCTTGGAAGGTCAAATCAAGATGCAAATCCCACACGTGGACAGTCAGAATGATGAATACCGACACTACCAACTGACCGAATTTGTCCCCCCGTCTGGACCATAGTTAGTTGTTGTTCCTGGGTCCAGACTGAAAGGGAATTTTGATGTTCAGTGTCATTTTCGTGCATGCCAGTATTCATCATGCTGACTTTTGGGTAAGGTTGCGATGATTCATGGACTCGACATTCTTGAGTGTCAAGTTTTTTAATAAACTACACAGACACACACACACACACACACACATATATATATATATATATATATATATATATATATATATATATATATGGGTCTGTGTCAGATGACAGAGTTTTCAGAAACTCAAAATTCATAAGGTTGAGACCATATGATTAAGTTTCCGAAAACTCAAACATCAAAAAAAAAAAAAGAAAAATTTACAAAAATCTAACTTTTTTACATTTTTCCAGGGGAACAAGCCCCCCTGCACCCCCCATGGGGGAGCTGTTGCCCCTACCCCCTGCAAACTATATATACCAACTCCAAGATCTCACTACAGTGAGGAAAAGGGTAAGTTTCCCAGTCTGCATCGTCCCGCAATCTCCATTCAAAAGCTTGATCAGCTGATGGGGACCTATATATTTATATATATATATATATATATATACACACACACACACACACACACACACACACACACACACACACACACACACACACACACACACACACACACATTCCTCCAAACATCTGGCAGGCAGAGTAAACTGCAACCACGGGATTAAAAAAAAAACAAATGAGTTTAAATTTAGTGCTTTTGTTCCTTTTAATCCATAATCAACATAGAACTTCATCAGGAATGTAAAAAATGTAAACATCCAAATGTTGAAATCCTGTTCAGAACCAGAACCAACTTTCAAATTAACCAATGAATTGAACAGAATCAAATCACATGCCTTTACTGTATCCTATGTTAAAACCCTGTTCAGAACCAGAACCAACTTTCAAATTAACCAATGACTTGAACAGAATCAAATCACATGCCTTTACTGTATCCTCTGTTAAAATGCTGTTCAGCACCAAATCCTGCTTTCAAAGAAACCAATGACTTGCACAAAATCAAATCAGGTGTCTTTAAGAAAAAAACTCTATCACATGATACCTATTGTCATATGTGTAATACATAACAACCGGAAATGACCATAATTATCTTATAATAATTTTACTTTCAATAAACACTTAATATTAATACCAGGGAGATTATCAGTCCTTAAAAAAATTGCCATTGAAACTCCCCGGCTTCTAAAACATTGTTGCATCCACACACAAAACCCCTTGTGTCTAACTGCACCAAAACAATAAAATGAAATTTCCTAAAGTTCACATATTTTAGACTATGCTTTGCTAAAGCATTAGTTGAATATTTTGTTTTGTTGCTTTTATATGTTCCCCCAATCCAAAATCTCAGCTGTCTAACTCTCTTCCTCAGATAATAATGTGTGCAAGAACCACACAATGTTAAGTAGAGTATGTTCGTACTAGAACACTTATATTTACCAGTAGCTTCAGTGGTGATACCTAAGTGCGGAAAATGTAAAGTGCGTAAACTGCTAATAAACCTGCACTGTTTGCAGTCAGAACATGGAAATGTACCATTGAATGTACCTAAAATACGCTTGTCTCTTATGGGATCCCCTCTAACGATTTTTTTAACATTAAATGCCTTTTTATACACAAATTGCAGAGAATCACCAGTAACCCTCCTAAGTTCCATGTTACCTAAAATTATTTTCCAATTAGATTTTATAATTCTTTGTATTTCTTTACTATCTATTGTCATTGAAATTGGGAAAGCTAGAGGTTTTATCATCCTTTGATGTTTCGTTTGGAACCTCATATTTGTTGCAAGCTGTAAGTCCCTTCTGCAAAATATGTGAAACTTTTGAAGATCGTTGTTTAATGACTTCTTCTTTGATCTTGTTCAGTTCTTGAAGTGGATATTCCCTGTCTAAAAATAACTTTTTAAAGTAAACAATTTCTTTCCCAAAAGTGTGGTCATTGCTAATTAGTCAACTATCTCTAATTAACTGTCCTCTATAAATATTTAATTTCATATACTTCAGATGGTGGCTTAAAAAATGTAAGTATTCTTAAAGGTATTTTTTCTGTAAATAGTACTTACAAACTTATTTTTGCCAGCTTCCATTGTAACTTCAACATCCAAAAACTTGACACTGTTATCATTTCCATTAAAAGTAAAACTAAACCAGGAAATATTTTGATTAATTTCCTGAATAAATTCCTTAAATAGATTATCACTACCTCCCCAGATAAAGAAAAAAGATCATTGCTGTAACGTTTATATAGCATAACATATTTGTAAAGTGGTAAATTGACTAGCACTGTGGATTCCTACCAACAGAGGTCCAGGTTAGCAAAAGCTGGGGCTATCATGACCCCATAGCTACTCCTGGTCTCTGTTGGTAAGTTTTATTATTAGATTCAAAAAAAATTGTTCTTAAGCACAATGTCAAGTAGTACACCAAATGTATTAATAGTGGCTTTGTTAAGATGACATAATCTTTCCAAATATAATTTAACAAATTCTAGTCCTTCCTCCTGATTTATGCTAGTATATGAAGAGGTAACATCAACATTCCCTAAAGATTTCTCTAATCCTGTAAACTGGTCCATTCTAACACATTTGAAGAAGGTCAAGGAGCCTTTCAAATAAAAAATACTCATGTTATGTAGTCCTATATTCTTCACTTGTGGGTTCAGAGCCGAATTTCGGCTCCGATTCGGCCTGTCTACTAGCTCGAAAGTCTTTGATTAGCTGGGCTAAGATGGTATCCCACAATACACTGCCCCACATCCCCAGATCTCATTTGCTGCTTGTAGAGCTCAGATGTGGTCTTGACTTGGCTGTGGGAAGTATTGAAAAAGTCTGTTTTTGTGGAAAATTGTTTGCTAATTCTTGGCTAAAATAACTCTGTTATTCTATAGAGTGGTCTTAGTGGTGTTGCTGCATTATTATTGTAGTGTACGAGTGTGTTGTGTGTGGTATCCCTTACTCCCTTGGGCTAGGCCCGTTTAAGTTAGAGGACCTAGTCCTCCTCGTGTGCTTGCTTGGTTAGTTTTTTCTTAATTTAAGTTGAGAACCGTTTTAATTAGAGGTTCTCCCCTGTGCCTGTGTGTGTTGTTTCGTGTTTCTGCTTCTGTGTTAGCGGTTTCCTGCCCTTTTGGTAGCAGCTGCTACTATTTGCTAGAATGTCTAAGGAACAAAAGGAGCGGGCTTTAAAAAGTGTACTAAGTGTGCCTATAAAATGTCTATCACAGACGGGCACTCGGTCTGTGTTTACTGTCTTGGAGCCATCCACCTTCAGGAGTTGTGCAGTTTCTGCTATGCCTTTAGTCCTCGGGTGCTCCAAGAGAGGAAAAACAAATTGATCCTAAAGGGACTGCTAAAACCGTCCTTTGAGGAGGATTTAGCTTCGGCTCCCAGTCGAAGTCTAAATCCTCCAAATCTAAGAAGAGGTCGCCGGCTCCATCTATTGTTTCGGAGCCACCTTCTAAAATTTCTATTGTGGAATCTGCTTCCTCGGCTCCACTGACCTCGGGGCTGCAGGAAGTAACTGTATCGACTGACTCTGCGGCCGCTCCGATAATTTTGGAACTGATTCGGAGCCAGTCGCCAAGTTTAAGGCAAGCTTCTCCAGATAGGAGGTCTGCTTCTCCATCCATTTCCTCCAAATCCTCCAGGCTTTCCGATTTGGATGTAGATAGGGTGGTGCAGAGGCTCCTGCAGTCGCAGGTGTTGGCCAAACTTTTCTCGGCTCCGACCCAGTCAGCTCCGGAGCCAGCTCTGTTGGTTGTACCTGCTATTCCTCCTCCGAGCGCATCCTTGTCGTCGGAGCCGGTAAGTTCTGCTCCGAGGGACGTTCCTGTGCCAGCGCCGATTCCCCAGCGGGGTTTATCGGTGCCCGCATCAGTTCCGACCCTGTCGGCTCCATCCACAGGGTTCGGGACTCTGGTCTCCTCCATCGGGCCCGAGGGGGATGACTTGGTGCACCAGTCAGTGCCGAGCCTTTCCCTGGGCGCCTCGGCGGCAGGGACTCCGGTCCCGATCATGGCCTTGGAAGGTGGTCGGTCCTCTGATTCGGGAGGTCCTGCTTTCAAGGCTATGCGGAGTGCGCTGGCTAGGTCAGCTATTTCTCTCGGATCGGTCCTTCCATCCCCTACAACACCGGCAAGAGCTTCTGACATCCACCTATCCTTGGACAGCAGGGCGCAAGGGCCTAAGGACACCCCCATGAGTGGTCCCTCAGAGTCTGTGCCTGAGGAACCCCCCCAGAAAGAAAGCTTGCAAGAGAAAGCACATAGACTCCCAGGATGAGTCCCTCCCTTCCGATACTGACCTCAAGGAGTCGGAGGGGTCCCCTAAGTCTTCCTCTGAGGATGTTTCATTCTCCGATATCCTGGAGATCTTGAAACAGAGAGGAGACTGGCCTTCCAAACCACCCTCTGAGGAGGAGTCAGTATTCCTTAAGGCCTTTGGCGCCCAGCCCTCTGCCTCCTGGGTGTCTCTACCCTTTGACGAGCTCCTGGACCTTATCTGTCGAAGGGTGTGGGAGACTCTTGACTCTGTGGAGCTGGTTCCTCGATGTCCCAATAAATTTTTGTCTGCTCCCCAAGGGAAAGAATTTTTGACAAAGGGAGTCCCGGTAGATGCTATGGTGGTGGCGGCTGCCACACAGAAGTAAGTTGCTGAGTCTTCTTCTTCGGTCCATCCCCCTAACAAGGAGTCTAGGACAATGGATCGGTACGGGAAGCGTACACTGTCTTCAGTGACCTTTACTTTGCGGTCGCTGAATTATTTGTCTCATTTCACACGGCTCCAGAGAGATCTCCTTAAGGATTTAGGAGATACTGTAATGGGTAACGTACCTGAGGCAGTGACTCAAACGGTCAACGCTCAGCTCTCTACCCTCAACTCCATTGCTAACTCGTTCATGCGACTGATTTCGTACGTGGCCGAGGGAGCTAGTAGGGCGGCTAGTTCAGGGGTGGCCCTCAGGAGGCAAGCCTGGCTATGCCTGTGTAATTTTGCGGAGGCCTTTAAGTCTTCCTTTACTGATGCCCCCTTTGATGGTTCCTCCTTGTTCGGGACCAAAGTCAAAGACATGCTCACCAGGTGCGAGCAAGAGGGAAAGACCTTGTCTGCTGTGGGAGTCCGTTTTTCCCTCCCGTCGAGGCCTTATCCCAAGGCTCAGCGACTGGGAAAGATGTGGTTCAAAAAATTGCAAAGGTCCTTTCCTACCGCACAGGGTGAGACCCCCCCCCCCCCGAGGCAGGGGAGGGGGGTCATATTCAGGGAGACGCCTCAGAGGCAGAGGGGGCCCTCGCAATTCGGTAGACTGTGATTCCTTCCAGGGTTCTCCATACTCTCACTTCTGAGGGTGTGCCCGGCTGTGCTTCTCCGGAGCCAGACGGGGGTTGAATCTCCCAGTATCCGGAAGCCTGGGTCAACATCACCCAGGACAGATGGGTATTAGGGATAATCACCGGAGGTTACACCATTCCATTTCACTCCACACTTCCTCCCGTCAAAAATATCCCAGACGTTCCACCCAGTCAAAGGGGTCAGGCAGCAACAGAGGTTTCTCAGCTGCTAGAAAAAGGAGTCATCCAACCAGTCCCCCCAGACCAGATCGGATTAGGGACTTACTCGAGATTCTTTTTGGTGCCAAAAAGAATGGGCGACCTGAGACCCATTTTGGATCTCAGCCGACTCAATCATTATGTACACAAGTCCAAATTCCGAATGGTCACGCTACAATCAATTCTCCCGTTATTGGGAAAGGAAGTATGGATGTGCTCCATCGACCTGAAGGATGATTATTACCACATCAAAATGGACAGAGCATCCAGATGTCATCTACGCTTCCGGCTGGGAGCCAGGCACTTCCAGTTTCGAGCCCTGCCCTTTGGTCTCACCATAGCCCCCAGGGTGTTCACCAAGTGCATGGCAGTGGTGACGGCTCACTTGAGACGTCAAGGATTCCAGGTGTTTCCTTACCTGGACGACTGGCTCCTATCCGCCCCCACCAAGCATCTACTTCTTCAAAACAGAGATACTGTTAATGATCTTTGTCACCAGTTAGGCATCACAATAAACTGGAAAAAATCTGCCTTGCTACCCTCACAGCGTGTCTTATTTATAGGAGCAGAGTTGGACACTATTCGGTTCAGAGCGTTCCTACCTATGGAAAGGATCACAGGGTTACAACGACAGGTTCAGATGATGATGATGATGCCTCTGGCATGCGTAAGGGCAAGACTCGTGCTTCAGTTACTGGGGACAATGGCATCCACTATCATGATGGTCCCGTTAGCGAGGTTGCATATGAGGATCCTACAGTGGCTCCTATTCACCCAATGGTCCTTTCAAAGACTACCACTATCCCATCCAATCTTAATCACAGGCAAATGCAAGCAGGACCTCAGTTGGTGGCTATGCACCAACAATTTAGACGTAGGGAAACCCTTTGTTTCACCCAACCCGGTGGCCACATTGACCACGGATGCCTCCCAGATGGGGGGGGGGGCATTATCTCGGTAGGATGGTCCAAGGCACGTGGCAGGAGCATGAGATAGACTTGCACATAAATGTCCTGGAGATGAGGGCAGTGCTCCTAGCGTTGCAGGCGCTTCAAGATGTCCTCCCATTAGGGACTATTGCAATACACTTGGACAATATGTCAGTAGTGCGGTATCTCAACAAACAAGGAGGAACCAGATTGTACCCACTATGCAGGGAGGCCATGAGAGTGTGGAATTGGGCGACAGCTTCCCAGCGGGCCTTGGTGGCAATGCACATCCCGGGGAAAACCAATGTAATCGCAGACAGGCTAAACAGGGCGATCCTCATGCCCTATGAGTGGTCCCTGAACCGCCAGGTGGCGGACAGCATATTCAGCAAATGGGGTCAACCTTGCTGTGACCTTTTTGCCAGCCCTCTCAATGTGAAATGCAGCAACTACTTCTCGCTGATTCCCCCACCGGGGGGATCTCCAAAGGACGCTTTGGCGCACAATTGGCCCTCGGGTCTGCTGTATGCTTTCCCTCCGTTCCCCCTTATCTCGAGGGTGATCCAGAAAGCGCTATCCTTGGGAAGCAGATTGATTCTGATCGCGCCACACTGGCCTCGACAAGTATGGTTCCCCTTCCTTCAGCCTTACATCGTGGATGCTCCTTGGACTCTGGACCCTCGTCCGGACTTACTGACACATATGTCGGGACAGCTCCACTCTTCCCTGGAGACACTCCGGCTGACCGCCTGGCTACTCCACTTCCATCCGTAGTCAGGTTTCACGATTTTTCTCCTGAAGTAGTCCATATTTTTTCATCTTCTCATAAGCCGTTCACTAGGAAGATCTACTCTAGCAAGTGGAAAAGGTTTTCAATATGGGCCCAGTCAAAAGGTATTGACCCCTTCACAGCTCCCATTGACTCTGTTTTGGAATTTTTGTCTCATTTATTCTACCAAGGGTCTGCCTCAGCCACCATCAAAGTTCAGCTAGCGGCTTTTTCTAATTATCATGCGGCTCATGAACCTAGCTTAATGGCACACAGGCTGTGTAGAGCTTTCATGAAAGGTACTCTTCTCCTTCGTCCCCCTGTATCTCAACCTGTTATGCCCTGGGACCGCAATTTTGTTCTGCAGGCCCTTACTCTCCCACCTTTTGAGCCCGCGGCTTCCTGCGATTTAAAATTCCTTACATGGAAATCTGCCTTTGTGATAGCTATTACATCGGCCAGAAGAGTATCAGAACTCCAGGCCCTATCAGTCAAGCCCCCATATTTGATATCCCATAAAGATAGAGTCTCTCTCAGACTGAACCCATCCTTTCTTCCCAATGTGGCTTCCTTATCTAATATTAATCAGTCCATTGAGCTGCCGGCTTTCTTCCCCAACTTCTCTAATAAGGCAGAGCACCAGTTTCACCTGTTGGATGTTCATAGCCAACTACGCTTTTATCTACACAGGACTACAGAATGGCAGAAGTCAGACCAGCTCTTCGTTTCGTTCTCGGAAAATCGCTTGGGGTCTGCGGTCTCCAAAGTCACCATTGCTAGGTGGATAGCTGGTTGCATCTCCTTTATTTACCAGGCAGGGGGAAAGAGCCTGCCTTTTCCAGTCAGAGTACACTCTACCAGAGCAGTTTCCACTTCCACGGCCTTTCAGGCTAGGCTATCCATGGATGATATATGTGCGGCTGCAACATGGGCTTCTCCTCATACATTTGTTTCCCATTACAAATTGGATGTGGTTTCCAGGGGCAGGTCATCCTTTGGCTCCACAGTACTCAGGAGTATTTTCCATTGAGCCACCCAGGATGTAGGTGCTAGGGACGCTGTCCCACAAGTGAAGAATGTAGGCGAGATAGGACTACATAACATCAATTAGTTATGTACTCACCATAACGCTAGATGTATGTAGTCCATCTCACCTCACATTCTTCATTACCCACCCACCGTCCCCCACGCCTGGAGGATTTGGAGGATCCCCTGGTATACCTCATGTCACTAGTCCCTTTGGACAATTTGTTGGACCTCGTTGTCATGAGTATGTGTGTGTGTTTGGGCGATAGATATGATTTTTCTGTTGGCAGCAAACTAGATCTGGGGATGTGGAGCAGTGTATTGTGAGATACCATCTTAGCCCAGCCAATCAAAGACTTTTGAGCTAGTAGATAGGCCGAGTCGGAGCCGACATTCGGCTCCAAACCCACAAGTGAAGAATGTGAGGCGAGATGGACTACATACATCTAGCATTATGGTGAGTACATAACGAATTGTTTTGTACGAAAGGATTCAATAACCCATCTAGATAACTGGAAGTGGTTAACTGTCTTATGTTTAGGTGAGGACACTATAGGTCTAAAACCGGGGAAATTTGTCATTTTGTGAATCTTTGGGATTCCAAACAACTTTCCTAGTTCAGGTTGTTCAACTAATAAAAAAATCATATGGCTCTAAATCAGGGAAACCTTGATTAAATAACTCAAATAAATTTTGATCAATTTCTAAAAATGTGCGCATATATAATGTTATATATAGGCATATTCTTAGCTGAATTCAATGAACCCTCGTTACTCCTCAGTAATGAATGGTCTTCTCCAGAGGAAAAAAGGGAAGAAAGGTTGTTTTCTTCAAAAATCTTTATTAGTCAGTGGATGAGCAGAACTTCATAAGTTACCAAGTGCTAATATTGTTTAAAGTGAGTTTCCCTTTAAGTATGTTTGGGTTGTGGGAGTGGTTAGCTGATAAGGCCAGAGCTCACATGTGGTTGTCTGAAACAGGTTATCCAGACTACTAAGAATCTCTGCCTATCCCTTTGGACCATTTTCAGTTAGTCTTAAATTGTCACTGGTTTGGATGGGATAGACATCTAGGCAGGCAAACAAGTGGGTTCCTCAAGATGTAGACACACACAGACACACAGACACACACACACACACACATATATATATATATATATATATATATATATATATATATATATATATATATATATATATATCGATAGATAGATAAATATAGATGTAAGTGTGTATGGGTCTACTGATTTTCATCAACAGACACAAATGTCAATATCCGCAACATCAACCACAAAACATCTGCAACGTGAACACTGACATGCTAATATGAATGTGCCAAGCCATAACCTTGGCACAACGTGAACACTGACATGATAATATGAATGTACCAAGCCATAACCTTGGCACAAAATGAACACTGACATGCTAATATGAATGTGCCAAACCATAACCTTGGCACGTGCAAAAAAACAAAAGTAAAAAAGAAGAATAAAACATCATCTTGCCCCCTCCCCCCGCACCCCTCCAAACCTCCAGCAAATTACATATACTAACTCCAAGATTGTACAGTATTGGGGTAAGGTCATTTTCCCAACCCACAGAATTGTACAGTCTCACACACCTGTTGTCTGTCTCTGCAGCTGACCAAATTTTGTCGACTAAATTCTGCACCCCATAACTATTAAGGCTTTTGAATGATTTTAACCAAGATTAATCTAACAATTAAAAGATTAATCTTTAGATAATCTTACTTTTAATCTTTTGGTAACTACTTTAGCATATAGTACTTATAAATGCTTTACATCATAAACTTTCCAAATTAAGAAACCAAAAGTTGTTTGTGCAATGCCATTTACAGAACAAAGCCAAATAACTTGGCATAAAGAATAATATAAAACCTGAAGCTTTTTATTATTTTATTTTAAGATCTTAAGTACAATAAAACACATACTTACCATGGTCTAACTTAAAATTTCAAGATTAATTTTTAATCTTTTAAGCTCACAATTTAAAAAAAAATTAAACTCTATGTTTAACTAGTTAAGCATGTTAATTATCAACAGTCATAAAGAAACATACCCTTACAATTTTATTGCTGCAGTAGTTAAAGTGCAAAACAGCGCTGGCCCTATATACTATAAGAAGCATTAATTATTCCAGTATTGTCATGCATAACTCATATAACAATTATGCTGTTATGTGCTACCTTTCAGAAGCAATATTAATTGTTAAACACACATACAAATAGGAAGTGGAAGAGCATGCTGTGATAACAGAATATGTTCATCACATTGATCCCTGCTGCAGTAGCCTTAACTGTATGGGTTATATCCTGCCAAGGATATAACAGCCAGCCAGCTTCCAAAGCATCAGTGCACTTTCCAAACTGTCAGGCAGCTTGACTAGATCTGACTAAAAAGACAAGGTTGGTCGCCAAGCCCTTCAGAGCTTCATGCCACTGAAGAGGTTTTTTCCTGTCAGTTTAAAAGTTAATATAATTGAAAACTATTTTTATGTGGAGAAATTGTATTTATTTTACTTTTGGGGATAACAGGGTATTTTAAAGTGTTTTTCACTGTGTTTTTCCATGAAAAAAGTGACTTTTAAAGACTTTTAATATTTATTTGCATTTAATACTTGTTTTCCCATGGAATGAAACATAACTCTTAACATGACCATGGAACAATCTGGGAGTCCTTCTTTCATCCACAAAAAGAAAAATGTTAAGTAAACAGTCTGTGCCATTACAGCAGGCTAGCAACTGGCCTCAGCCATAGGTGAGTGACTCTGCTGAGGACATTAGTTGTACCTGACTACTCATCTTTTACCCTATATCCCTCTGGTGTAGCACCTATAGCCAATATGGATTGGAGGTTAGCCATGTCCTGTGTGGTTGTTGGGGTCCCCTCAGTGGTCAAGGGAGAGCCACTCTTGTCAGTCCTGGAAGAGGGAACAGGGAAGGCTTTTTTGTTAGAATTTTTTCCTATCTCTGGGGAGCTGCTCCAGTTTACTGGCTTTGGCTCAAGGTTTAATACTGGGTGTTGATCCTTCTTGTAAAGTAGTTTCTGGTAACAGAAAAGGGCTCCTTTTCTGAAAAGATTCATTTTTCTGATTCTGGACAGGAAGAAGAAGGGACATATATAAGGTTTTCTCAGATTTGTGATTCAGAGTCAGAGGAGAGCTTGGTTTCTTATTCACCATGGTGGGGTTTCTCTTTTTCTGATACCATTTCTGGAATGTAGCAGTGTTTTCAGTGGTAGAACACTGAGGTTTCTCAGTCTGTCAGAAAACACTCTGAGCTGTTAAGGAATTTCAATAACCTTAGCCCATTCCGTCACTTCTGTCAGCTTTGGAGGATGTGCGTGTTACTGCCTGCAGTTTTCCTGACAATCGGCTAGCTACCACTAAAAAGGCAGATAAGATGTATACATTTCCTGAGGTTTTTACGTTTTATGCACTCTTCCCACACCTGACCCAGAAGCTATAATTTTAGTTCATCCTATTGCTGCTATTCAGAACTTTGAATTGTTAGGTTCACATGTTAAAGTTTGTTCTGACTAATTGTGAAAGTATGAAGAATGTTTTGTCTGCAGTTTCTTCTTCTAAGGAAAAAATCTTCTTTAGTTTCTTCTGTTGTACATATCACTTCCTGTTGTTTACTGTGTGTGTATTACTCAGATAATACTTCTTCCAGGGCTATGGTCATGGATGCTATTTTGAGGAACCTCCCAGATGATGTGAAAATGAGATTTTAATTTCTTCTTTGGATAGAGTTACATCTGATGTTGTCAGTATTCGTTCATCCCTCAGTGGATGGGTTCAGATCCGACTTGGCCGTTACACAAGCTCTTGGCTTCAGACAAACTTTTGAGCTCCTTTCCTACCCACAATGCACTATCCCCAACATCCCTCAGATCATATTTACAACTGGAGAGAGAGACAGAAAGTGCAAGAGATGCCATAACTGCAGTCCAACAAAAAGGACATATGCTGTCCCTAACAGTCTCATTCCTCCAGAAGTCACTTGTGAGAAATGGAGAGGGCTGGAGGGTGGGAAGTTGAGGAAGAATGAAAATGAGCAACACATATGGGATGTTATGGTAAGTACATAACTTCTTTATCTAATGTCAATTTTCATTCATTCCTCAATGGATGGGACAGTCCCCAACTACCTGAATTCCTGGGTGGACTTTGAAGTAAGGATGTTCCTGAGTACAGTTGAGCTAAAGCTGTTCTTTCCCTCGAGACTAGATAAAGTTCATAATGAGTGATAAAGGTATGCAGATTTGACCAAGTTGCAGCTGCACATATATCATCCATGGATGCTGTAGGCTGGAATACCATGGAAGTAGCCATAGATCTTGCTGAATGAGCTTTTAGTGGTTTAGGTAAGAGGAGATCCAGTTTGCTGTAGACAAATGAAATGCATTCTGTCAACCATCTAGCTAGTCACCTTTGTAACAGATTCGCCCAACTTGTTATGTGCAAAGTAAACAAAAAGCTGGTCTGTCCTTGTAATTTCTTTTCTTCTGTGCAGGTAGAAACATAACTGTTTATGAACATCTAGAAAGTGCAGCGTATATTCTCCTTTATTTGTAAAGTTTGGGAAGAATGCTAGCAGGTTGATTGCCTGATTAATGTTGGATTCTGACATCACCTTAGGTAGGAAGGAAGCATTTGTAAGTAAGGTGGCCCTATCCTGGTGGAAAATCAAGTACTGGGGATTAGAAGATAATTCTTGAAGTTCTGAAATTCTTCGAGTTGATGTAACTACAACTAAAAAGACAATCTTTCAGGTCAAAAATGTTAAATCACATTTAGCTGCAGGTTGAAAGGGAGAATGTGTTAAGGCTTGCAGTACTAAATTTACTGACCTGCTTCCCCTGTCCATTTAAATTCTGCATTTCACTTGATAAACAATGCTCAGAACTCTCAGGATTAATTGCATGCATATGCAGACAGCTCAGTTCTATGAAAACATACTCGACAATGACATAAAAAGCAGCTAACAACTCTACAGATGCATGCAGGAGTCTTTGTCGGTGTCACTCAGAAAAAAACAAAAAGTACAACTGCCTATAGCTGCGGAATTCTTGACTCCCACTGAACATTTGCTAAAGAAGAAAAAAACAAGATAATATCATTACATATGCAAGAAATTAGCACTTCTCATGACAGTCATCGTTTCTTCTTATTTTTCAAACCTACTTTACTGCTACTATGGACTACAGGCTAGAGACAACATTCCCTACTAGGGACTGATATCAGATTAAAGGCAAAGAGAAATGGATAGGTGAATTCAAGTGAAAGATTTGCTGTGGTAGATCTTGTTACAAAAGGGAAAATTAGTTGGACATGTAAAATATTGCATAACTATAAGAATCAGCGGTTAGAAAATTTTAGGGAGAGAGATTAGATAATCAATTTAGAAGTGAAAATTGGGAAGATGTATGTATGGCTGCCAAGTATGCAACAAAGTCTAGAAGGTTTTGGATTTTTGCTTGTGTTTGCATAGGTATTTTTATACCCTAAGCAGACTCCAAAGAATTTTCTCTCACATAGATGACACATTTTGGATTTGTGATGGGAAGAAATAGGTAACTGGGAACATATGATCTGATATTGTTAATCCTCTTTCATTCCTTACGTGTGGGTATCGGTTCCGACCTCGGAACCGAGCCAGCCATCTTCCAAGCTCGCGTCAGCTACAAACTCTCAAGCTAAAAACTCTTACCCAGAATTCCCCTCTCCCTGTTACCTCAGATTTCGTTTGCCGCATTGTCATTCAGTCGTGTCAAGCTACTTCTCTTGAGCTAAGTACAATATTTTTCTTCATACTAAATTCTAAAACAGATTCTCACAGAAAAGTTATTAGATAGTTTCTCTTACCTTATCGCATTTAGCGACTATCCTTTCTTGAATCTTTTCTATTCCTTTCCTCCTTTTTACTGCAAGGTCATTTCTTTTTTTTTACCATCGTTGGTAAACCCCCTTTTCTTCTTACCTTCGAGTAATTCTTGTACCATTGCTGGTATTTTTTCTGGGTTTCCTTCTTTCTTTCTAACATGGCAGATAAAAAAGGTAGTCCAGGATTTAAAAAAATGTTTAGATTGTGGCCATAAAATACCTACTTCAGATGCACATTCCCTATGTGTCTATTGCTTGGGTGTGCCTCAATTAACAGTTGACCCGCCCTGCGGGATTTGTAAGAATTTCTCTAACAGGATGTTGATTGAGAGAAAAAATAAATTAATATTGAAGGGGCTACTTAAATCTCCTTTTTCAGAGGCTATTTCTGGGTCGGAGGCTTCAACCTCTCCAAGATCCCATAAGAAAAAGAGTGATGAACATATAAAGGCCAAGTCTCTTCCTTCGTCCCCTGCTGGGGACCCCCAGGAACCGAGACCCAAGAAAGCTAAGCTTTCCAGTTTGGATTCGACTTCTTCGGCTCCAGCACTTTTGGTACCTAGACCTTTGGCACCTAGGCCATTGGAGCCATCTGTGACTTCGGCACAGACTAGCGTGCCCTTTACCGTATCGGTTGCCGAGGGGCTCCTTGGTTCAGACTTCTTTACCGGCACCGACTGTCCAGTCGATGCAGACTGTCACGACATCGATGGATTTTTTGATGTCCATTGCCTGTTCGGCTCCGACAACATACCCAACACCGACTACCCTCTCAGCAGAGACCATTCAGTTATCGGCACCGATTTTTTGGGTTCCAGCCTTAGCGCCGACAACCACTTCGGTACTGACCTTATCGTCGATACAGACCATGACTTTGGCACCGATGATTTCCTCAGTGCAGACACCTGTAGTTCAGTCCTTTACAGCCCCGTTGTTTTCAGTGCAGACCTCCGAGGTGGGCACCGAGCTTGCTCCGTCTTTGGATAGACCTGACTCCCCCTCAGCCATGTCCGTGAAATCCACTAGAAGCCTCTTTGAACACGATGTGTTGCGTTTTGCGGATCAAGTGCTTTTGGCCAGAGGTATCCCACCCTCCCCCAGGACCTATCCTTCCTCGGGAGGTGATCACCTTTTACCAAAGACCCCTACTTATTCTCCTCCTTCATTGCCTTTGAATCCCCTTGATATAGCACAGTCTTCCTCCTCTATGGTTCCCTTTTTGGACCTCACTAAGGAGCCACAGTTGCCTTTGTGGCAGGAGAGTTTCACTATGACCCAGGATCTCAGCTTTGGCGTACATAATTTGGTGTTTCACAGCCATCCAGGGACTCCGACTCGGCAGGCTGAGCCACTTAGGAGAGGGGTGACCCCTGCCCTGGGCACTCACCCCTCTTCAGGTGGACCGGCCTTCCAGCTAATGGAAAAGGCTCTGGTGTCAGTTGGCGATTCTGTGCTATCAGTCTCCTCACCCTCCTCTGGACCACAGTGTACACAAGTCATTCCTAGTGGACACCGGGCACAAGGGCCTCAGGATATACTCCCACAGGAGACCTCTTTTGCGCTGTCTTCCCCAGCTTCTCCCTCTGAGGAAGTTCATCAAAAAAGCTTGTGCAAGAGGAAGCACATGGACTCCACAGAGGAGTCCCTTACTGAAGACACAGACTTTGATGATGGGGAAGGGTCCCCTCACTCATCCTCTGAGGTATCCTTTGCTGATATTCTTGAAATTCTTAAACAGAGAGGTGACTGGCATCCCTCAAACCTGACCTCTGAAGAGTCTGTGTTCCTGCAGGCTTTTCACACCCGGCCCCCTACCTCCTAGGTTACTCCACCTGCCAATGAACTGGTCTGGCTCATTGTGCAGTGTGTGTGGAAGGCTCCTGACACCATTGAGGCCATTCCCAGGAGTCCAGATAAAATTTAGTGTCCTCTCCTGCTACTGATCCCCATTGGTTCAAAGGTCTTCCTGTAGATGCTTTGGTGGTGGCGGCCGCAACTAAAAAGTACCTGGCGGAAGAAGAAAGCCAGACTATCCATCCACCCAACAAAGAGTCCCAGGCTCTGGACAGAATAGGGAAACGTACTTTTGCATCAGCGACCTTTGCATTCAGGTCCTTGAACTATATGGCACACTTTACCAGGCTTCAAAGAAATTTAATTTTTGAGCTCTCTGAAACTTTGGCTGGTGCTGTGTCTGATGAGGTCTGTGACAAAGTGGCCTCTCAGCTAGCCACCATTGAATCGATAACTAACTCCTCCATGCGCCTGATATCTCATGCATCAGAAGGAGCAGTTAGAGTGGCAAGTTCTGGCATTGTTCTGAGACGACACGCCTGGATGTGCTTGTGTAATTTCGCGGAACCCTTTAAGGCTTCCTTTCTCAACACTCCCATCAAAGCCTCTTCATTGTTTGGACCCAAGATTAAAAGCTCACTGGCCAGATGTGAACAGGACGGTAAGACCCTTTTTGCCGTGGGTGTCCATTATTCTTCCCCTCAACGGGCTTTCTCCAGAAACCAGAAGAGTGGGAAGATATGGTACAAAAAGTCTCAGGGTCCTTTCTATGACACACAGGCCGAGTTCTCCCCTAGAGGCAGAGGGGGAAACTCACAGGGAAGACACCCTTTTCGGAGCAGAGGGGGACTGCATAACCAGGGTCCCAAGGACTCTTTCCCTGGCCAGTCCTACCAGCGCTCCTTAAGAGAGGCCCAACTGCTTTCCTCTGGAAGTGGTTGGGGGTCGTTTCTCTTTGTACCCTTCTGCCTGGCTAACCATCACCACCGATTCTTGGGTACAAAGGATAATAACCAGAGGTTATCATATTCCCTTCGACTTTTGTCCTGCTCTCCCAACAAACTTACCTGACGTTCCACCCAGTCAAAGGGAAGAAGCAGCATTAGAGATTTCAAAGCTGCTAAGAAAACGAGTCATCCAAATAGTCCCTCCAGACCAGATAGGATCCGGATTCTACTCAAGACTGTTTTTGGTGCCAAAGAAAACCGGGGACCGGAGACCAATTTTGGATCTCAGTGTATTGAACAAGTTTATAAAAATACAAAAATTCCAGATGGTCACAATACAGTCTATCCTTCCGCTTTTGGAAAAAGATGATTGGATGTGCTTGACAGATCTTCAAGATGCATACTACTACATAAAAGTGGACAGACCATCAAGAAGATTCATTTGCTTCCATGCAGGAGCCAGTCACTACCAGTTCAGAGTTCTGCCCTTCAGACTCTCTACAGCCCACAGAGTGTTCACAAAGTGCATGGCAGTCATCACAGCTCACTTGCGACTTCAAGGATTCCAGTTGTTTCCATACCTAGACAACTGGCTCATCTCCGCCCCCACCAGACATCTATTGGAAGAAGCCCTGGCATGCTCTCTCCTCTCTGCAGAAAGGCTAGGCATAACCATAAACTGGCACAAATCCAATCACACCCCATCTCAGTCCACAGAATTCATAGGGTTCATCTTGAATACAAAGAATTGCAGAGCATCCATTCCAGAGCACAGAATTCTAAGGATAAAGCAACAACTGATCCCAATCCTTTCAAGGGGGAAATCCACAGCTCACTCTGTTCTACAGTTGTTGGGTTCCATGGCAGCCTCCATCACCATTGTCCTCTTGGCCAGGTTTCACATGAGCCTTCTACAATGGCTACTGCTCACCCAATGGTATCCCTTTCAGTACCCTCTTTCAGCCAAGATTCAGGTAACTCACAGGTGCAAACAGGATTTAAATTGGTGGATGGCCCACAACCCATCACAATGGTCTCGCCCCTTCTTCCCCCAACAGCCCAAGGCTACAGTGACCACGGACACCTCCCTGATGGGGTGGGAGGGGCTATGTCAGGGACAGACAGTCCAAGGTACTTGGTCCAAAATGGAGGCCCATCTGCATATAAATGTTCTAGAGCTGAGGGCGGTGCTTCTAGCATTGCAAGTATTCCATCCCTTGCTGCCGTCTGGGACTATTGCGATACAATCAGACAACATGGCGGTGGTCTGGTACATCAGCAAACAGGGAGGAACCAACTCTTACCCACTCTGTCGAGAGGCCATGAGGATATGGCATTGGGCGATGTCTACCAACCGTTTTCTTCTAGCAACGCACATTCCCAGGAGTTCCAACGTGGTAGTAGACAGACTTAACAGGTGTATACTACAACCTCACGAGTGGTCCCTGAATCCCTTGATAGCAGTGGAGATTTTCAACCGCTGGGGTCTTCCTTGCTGCAACCTCTTTGCGTCCCCGACCAACTACAAATGCAGCAACTATTTTGCCCTGATTCCCCTTCCGGGATAGTCACCCAGGGGCGCTCAAGTCCACGATTGGCCCTCGGATCTACTTTATGCATTTCCACCTCTCCCCCTTATTCCCCAGTTTCTAAAGAAAGCCCGCCAGTTGAAGAGCAAAGTAATCCTCATAGCACCATATTGGCCTCATCAGATTTGGTTCTCCTTCTTTTGGCCTCACCTGCTAGATCAACCGTGGATTCTCCATCCAACCCCTGGGTTGATCTCCCATCCGCAGAATCTGATTCACCCCAACTTGAGCAGCCTGAAGCTCACAGCTTGGCTCCTCCAATTCCCTTGATTGCCAGGTAGAATTATCTTTCTTTGCTAGTACGTGACATTCTTATTGCATCTCATAGTCTTCCAACAGAATTATATATCTCAACAAGTGGAAAAGATTTACTTTTTGGCTGAAAGAAAAACAGATAGATCCTTTTTCAGCACCAGTGTCAATAGTACTGGAGTATCTAGCCACCCTATTTCAATCCGATCTATCTGTCTCTACCATTAGAGTTAATTTGGCTGCAATATCTAATTTCCATGATGGTGTCCAAGACTCCTTTCTTATGTCACACAAATTATGCAAGACTTTTATAAAAGGAGTGAATGATCTAAAACCCCCTTTTTAGAGAACCTACTCAACCATGGGACCTGTCACTAGTCCTACAAGTTTTGACAATGCCACCTTTCAAACCAGCTTCTTCTTGCAACCTCAAATATTTGTCATGGAAAACCTTGTTTTTGGTCGCAATTACTTCTGCCAGATGTATCTCTGAGCTTCAAGCCTTATGCATCAAGAGTTCATATTTGATTTTTCATAGAGATAGAGTGTCTTTGAGAACTAATCCTTCCTTTCTGCCAAAAGTGATCTCTGAAATGTCTATTAATCAAACCATTGAATTGCCAGTTTTCTTCCCCAGTCATTCAAACAAAGGAGAGTATTGCCTACATACCCTAGATATTCACAGGCAACTTTGCTTCTACTTGAACAGGATTAAGGCCTCTCGTAAATCAGACCAGTTATTTTTGGCCTATTCTGGATCTAGATTAGGATGTGCTGTTGCTAAGGTCACATTGGCTAAATGGTTGAAAGACTGTGTGACCTTCATTTATAGACAATGTAATATTCCATTACCTACTACCATAAAGGCTCATTCTACAAGGTCAGTGACAACTTCTGCTGCCTTCCATGCCAGAGCTTCTTTACATGACATTTGTGCAGCTACAACTTTGGCTACCCCTCATACCTTCATCAATCATTCAAATTGGATTTTGCCTCCAGGGGAAGTGCATCTTCAGGAATGTCCTTCCATGAGAGCCTCCCAGGAATAAAGGTAGCTGGGGACTCTGTCCCACATGTAAAGAATGAATGAGGATTAACAATATCAGATAAAGAAGTTATGACTTACCATAACGTTCCATCTGTATTGTTGATCCTCATTCAGTCATTATGACCCTCCCTCCTTCCCCGTCCGGTGGCTTCTAGTGGATCTCACCATCTGGTTCTATTAGGTCATTTGACAAGAGGTAGCCTCTACCTTCTTTTGACTTGCAAACTCAATCTGAGGTAACAGGGAGAAGGGAATTCTGGGTAAGAGTTTTTAGCTCGAGAGTTTGTAGCTGATGCGAGCTTGGAAGATGGCCGGCTCGGTTCCGAGGTCGGAACCAATACCCACACATAATGACTGAACGAGGATCAACAATACAGATGGAATGTTATGGTAAGACATAACTTCTTTTTTTGGAAGTATAATGAGTTGGCAGATTTTAAAAATTCTCTTCAGAGTGCTCTGTCAGAAATATTGACTGAGCAAATGGGTGTAAGGAAATTATTCTTTTGAGGTGAAACACGAGATCTGAACTGTCTAAGCATAGTAAGGCCTTGTTAAGTTTAATTCTGATGGCTGCCAAAAAAACTTTTACTGGAAAATGGAACTCAAGGTCTAAGCCAACTATATTTGAAGTATTGAATATTGTAATAGAGATAAAAGACCTGGAAGTGGGATCCTTAGAAAAGGGGAGGAGCACATTACATAGAAATAAATGAAAATTGTGGAAACAGTACATGAAGAATAATGTTCTGGAGGAAGAGTGAGGTTTAAGGGAAGACAGGAATTGAGCATTTTTGAAATGTTGGGCTGATGATGTTTATAAAAAGGAACACATGTTATGTATGATGAACACATTAATATGGTTTGTTTTCTTTTATATTGATGTATGTTTGCCTATGTCTTAAGTGATACTATAATAAATTCTGAAGAAGTCAATAGCATATCGCTGACGAAAGTACTAAATAAAGTTTATTTTGGATTACACTTGTGCACCGTTTGTTGTTCTCCTTCGTTTACAGTTTTGGTTTGTGTAATATTGTTCGTTAATATAATAAAGGTGTTAACAAAATAAGGGAAAAAGGATACTCCATACCTGGGGATGCTCCCAGACAACTCAGATAGTATCTTGACAGAACTAAATCTTTCAGATTTTCAGATCAGTTGCTCATTTCTTGTGAAAGTAAGAAGAGGGGACAAAACAGACCATTTCCAAATGGTTGTCTCAAGCTGTTACCCTTTACCCTTTGTTATACACACTGTAACAAAACTATTCCAGGCAGGGTCAAAGTCCACTTTATTAGGCATTGGCTTCATCTATTGGCTTTTGGAGATGGTTGCAATCTAGTAGTATTCTAGAAGCAGTGATTTCATTCTCTATACATACATTTACTTGCTAGAACTATTTTCAGGGGCTCCTGGACTCTTCTCCTTCTTCCTCTCAAATGTAGTTAACTAGGAAAATCTACCCATATAGCTTAGGATACTGCAGCAGTGATCAATATAATGAACATAGCACAGTGGTATAAGTAAATGTACCAGAACAGTATATGTTTATCACTGCTGCAGTAGTTAATCCCTCCCTCCATCCCCTTGTTTTTTTGAAGAGTTGTTTGTGCCAGGGTGTGGACTTCTATTTTTTGTTCTTCCTAGCATTGTCCTTTCGGGACTCAGCCTTCTTATGTCTGTTGACATGAAAGCTCTGAAGGCTTTGGCATCCAAACTTGTCTTTTTAGTCAGCTCATCTTGAGTTGCCTGACAGTTTGAGCACATGGAAAGTGCCTTGAAGCTTTGGAAGATGGCTAGCTGTTACATCCTTGGCAGGATGTAACCAATATAGCTAAGGCTACAGCAATGGTGACCATTCAAACATCAACTGTTATAGTAAGTTTACTTACACAATTGTTATATTGTATTAATCCACATTGAATGGCACATATCTTGCTTCAAATCCAGTCAGCATGTCATCCAAAGTAGTATTATGAAACTTTATATGAAATATTTAGGCAACATCCAATTTTGTTTTTCTGTACTGTACATCTTATTGATGTACATATTATGAGTGTTAAGAAAACAATCAATACTCAAAGCAAAGATTCACTGTATACTCTGCTAAGCTGTCATCATTCTTGTACTGAATTGTACTGTATATCATGCTTATAAATTTAGAAGGTAAGATTATTCCCCCTTCAAACTACAGAGATGCAGGGGGTATGCTGCAGGAGATACAACCTCACCCACAACATGGAAGGTATGTTTTAGAGTAAAACACTCCACAGAAACTGAAAATTGAAAAGCTAATATTGATGTCCTTCAGAATTTAAGAGAAGAAATCCCATGTTTCTGAATTCCAAGAATCAAAATATATTATCCTGTTTTATTTCTTGCAAATAATGTGACTTGAGGAACAAATTCCAATGACTGATTTAGAAATGTGTAAATGGCAGGGGCAGTATGTCCCAAAAAACAACCAGTAGAGAATGGCGATATGCTGCTACAGTGTAGCATTGAACAATGTAGTGCATTTTGGGCTTGGCTTTATGACTAATACGCTGAAGATCCACATTATTTCCAGCACCTTACAAATGCAGCTTGAAGTAGCTGCTGTCAGACACTTTTAATCCAGGTATATGTCAACTTTCCCCAATAAGTATACCTTTCTAAATTCAGCTAAACTTAAACATCATCATTACTGTGATAAGGGGTGCCTGCTAAAAATCCAAGGAAAGTAATTTTCATCTTTGGAAGCATAGAAATGCATCTTTGAATAAGGATATATGCTAAATTCAAGGTTGTGGTATCTCTGGGTACTCCTCATACTGGGAGGTACAGTAATGTCAGAGTTAGTATATATAAGTAGTACACCAAAGAAATAGGAGGATGTTGAATCAGCACCAAAAATCTCTAGCCATACCAAGCTAGGCCAACTCAATAAAAAAACCCAAATGGTACTGTTAGCAACTACAGGAACCAAATGCACCATGGCCGAACTCGTTAAAAAAGAATTTTATTAAACAAACCACACAATCAAATAAATGCTTTATCTTTTGTCACCGCGTTTTCTTCCACAGAGATGGACTTCATCAGACTAAAAATTAATTACAAAGTCAACCTTTAAATACACTCAAAGCCAGCTATCTAATTAATCAAATAAACAGTTTAAGGGGAAAGAGTACATGCAAAAGCAATTTTGCAAAATCCTCATACATACCATCCATAGCCATTAATACATTTTTAATGAACCCCCCCCCCAAAAAAAAAATACAGAAGAATGCCATAAAATATGTAAAACCCCACCATATCTTGATGAACCTATGTCAAATAAATAAACCAACATCTAGACTCTCGAGTGTAAGTTGTGAAGTGTAAAATGTTAAGTATAAAACCCATCTAAATATATTGTTCAAAACACTTAAAATAAATACACTTCAAATTGTGAAAGCTAAAATAATAAAGAAAGAAAGAAATTAAAAAGCTGGGGTGATGTATAAAAATCTTAATAAGCTATTTTTTAGTGCTAAAGCTTAGCTGATCTAAGATTCAACACTGGGGCAATAGAAACATGTTTATTTAACCCAGGATATCTACTGGCCTCAATTTGCCAGTGCATTTCTCTAAATTCAATCCTGGCCTGTCTCTGGAATCTTTTAAAATCTCTTCTGACACAAAAAGCTTGGGTACACTTTGTGTTATGCTTGTCAATAATTATTGTTATTATTTCAATAAATACATTTTTTTTAAAAATTCACATTCGTTGTTAAATTCCTGTTCATCAGAGGTCATCCTAGATACCCTGATGAACTGTTCTTAAACTAAATGTCACTTTTGTTTGTAGGAGTGGGCACTTGTATAAAACAGATAGGAGTTAGAAAATGTTTCCTTACTGTAAATCAAATACTTAAAACTCAGTGGATCAGCTTTAAAAATACTAACATCTAAATAATTTAAAACTTCAGTAGATGTTTTAAAAGTAAAACTTAAAAAGTCAGTAGAGGAACATAGGTATTCAATAAATTCTATTAGTTTCTGTATTGTTCTGGTCCAGAAAATACAAATATCATTTAAGTATCATCTGTAGTAATTCCAATAGCCTACATATTGGGATTTAATATGTGGAACCAAAAAATTGTTTGTAAATCCCAATATGTAGGCTATTGGAATTACTACAGACAATACTTGGATGATATTTGTAATTTTTGGACCGGAACAATAGAGAAATTAATAGAATTTATTGAATACCTAGGTTCCACTACAGAGTTTTTATGCTTTACTTTTAAAATGTGTAGGGAAGTTTTGAATTATTTAGATGTTAGTATTTTTAAAGCTGATTCACTGGGTTTTAAATCTTTGATTTACCGTAAGGAAACATTTTCTAACTCCTATCTGTTTTATACAGGTGCCCACCCCTACAAATAACAGAGACATTTAGTTAAAGGGTATTTCATCAGGACAACTAGGATGACCTCTGCGGAACATGATTTTAATAATGAATGTGAATTTAAAAAAAAAAAATTACTGAAAGGAGATATTCTAGGCAATTGATTGAGGACGTAATTAAGGAAGTGAAGGATGGTAGGAAGAATAGGTTTAGTCCAATTATGGGGAATGGCAATGGCATTTTGAAGTATGATCAACAACATGAGTGTATAAGAACCACGAATAGCAGTCACACTGAGCATTGTAATTATAGTAATTAACAAGGAGCTTTGATTTTGAATTATAATAGTGATGTGAATTTGATTAAAAAGGTTGTTATGGAAAATTAGATTGCCTTCGTTGTTTTTTTGGTTTTGGAGATGATTTTTAGGAATCCTAATAAGTTTGCTTTTAGGAAAGGTAACAACATTAAAGATGTATTAGAAAAGGAAATAACAGAATGAAGGGTTTTAATAGGAAAAAGGCTGGTACTTTTAAATGTGGGGCTTGCACTCAGTGTCCATCTATTCCTAACACTGAATCAGTATATGTGAAAGGACTTGATAGGTACATTCAAGCTAGGACTTTTTTGAATTGTGATAATATGGGAGTTATATATCTTGCCCAATTTAAAAAATGTGAGGCATTTTATGTGGGGAAAACTGACCGCAAACTAAAGAAGCGAATATATGAGCACTTGTATGCTATTTCTAGAAAAGATAAAAATAATGCACTTTACAAGCATACCATGAAGTGTACCCAAGCCTTTTTTACATTTTTTTGTTAGAAGAGATTTTAAAAGATCCCAGGAGCAGACCATGGGAGACCTGGATCGAATATATAGAAATGTACTGGCAAATAATTTTAGAGGCTAATAGATATCCTTGGTTAAACAAACATGTTTCTACTGCCCCAGTATTGAAGCTTAGATCAGCTAAGCTGTAGCACTAAAAAGATAGCTTATTAAAGTTTTTATACATCATCCCTGTTTTTTAATTAATTAATTTATTTATTTAGCTCTCACAATTTATAGTGTATTTATTTTAAGTGTTTTGAACAATATATTTTTTACATTCATATAGACAGATTTTTTTATACTAAACATTTTACACTTCACAACTTACAATCTAGACCTTGGTTTATTTATTTCCATATTTATTTGACATAGGTTCATCAATATATGGTGGGGTTTTACATATTCTGTGGCATTCGTTTGTGTGTTTTGGGGGCGGGTTTTTTTCTTTAAAAATGTATTAATTAATGGCTATGAATGGTATGTATGAGGATTTTTCAGAATTGCTTTTTTATATATTCTTTCCCTTTAAGCTGTTTATTTGATTAAGTAGATTGCTGGATTTAAGGATATTTAAGGGTTGGCTTTGTAATTAATTTTTTTTTTAATCTGATGAGGTCCATCTCTGTGGACGAAAATGCAGTGACAAAAGTTAGAATTTATTTGATTGTGTGCTTTGTTTAATAACATTAGTTTTTAACGTGTTTGGCAATGGTGAGTTTGGTTCCTGTAGTTCTTAACAGTACCATTTGAGTTTTTTATATATAAGTAGTAAGTGAGTGAGTAACACAGTCTCTATGTCAAAATAGGTATCAGGAGTGAAAAGATATGTCCCAATAACTGGCAGATTAAAAATGTTGTAGTCAATAAACTAACTCACTAGGCAAGTAGTAGAAAATTTAATTAAAACGTAAGCGCTTTCACGGCACCAACACGCCGCTTCCTCAGACAGTTAAAACCAAGAACATACAGAAGTATATATACTTAAATAACATTACACTAATTAGACTTATGACCTGTCAGAGCAAATAACATCAGAAGTGAATTACTTAAAACACCACATACAAAATCAAACAATAAAAAAGAAAGCTAGGATACCTAGCTAGTTCTATACGTGCTGATTCAACCCACAAATATGAGAATAATAATAATACACATACTTGAACACCAAAGATAAAAAATATAAAAGTAAATCAAAAAATATTATATATAATTTATAATTTAGCAATAAGCTGAAAAACAGTCCCTCATTTTAGCCATCTGGACCTCAACAATGGTTTGAGTGGAACATTATCATTAAGCCCAATTGCCTGATGAGCCCCTAACCTCAAAATCCATTCTAACTCTATTACCTCTGTGTGATTCACTAAATCACCTCCCTGTATATTTGGATGTAATACGTGGAGCGCTTGGAACACAAAAGTATGTTTGGGATTTGTATTCAACACATGTTTGGCCAGAGCACTGAAATCATGCCCTTGCGAATACAATAAGTGAGATCTCTAATTCTCTCCTTCAAAGTTCTATTAGTCTTACCTACATAGAAGTGAAAGCACAATTGGCAGTGCGCAAGATAGACCACATGTCTAGTATTGCAGTCGGCACATGCCTTAATCTGCCATAGATGGCTAATCAGTGAGTGTCTAAAGAACCTGGACTCATCTATTTAGTGGCAATAGTTGCAATTATTACATTTAGAAGTAGCCCCAAAGTGAAAGCACTTACATTTTAATTAAATTTTCTACTACTTGCCTGGTGAGTTCGTTTATTGACTACAGCATTCTCATCTGCCAGTTATTGGGATATATCTTTTCAGTTTTGTTTGGTGGTGACTGCTGTTGGGGTTTATAGGTATCAGGAGGTTGAAGCTCCCCTGCAAAAACACTTGAAAGGTGTAACAGTGACTTTTGCAATTCACTGTTTGTGTTGGAATCACAGTTTATTTTTCGTAATGTCATGGCTTGCAATATTAGAACTCACGCTTCTGATAAGGATCCAGTGGTACATTGTTTCAAGTGTCTGCCTTTAATGACTGTATCACTGAAATATTTGTACTGTGATTTTTCATAAGACTATTTCTAGATTGTCAAAAAGTTATTTTTTGTTTTAAAAAATGAGAATCTGCTTCATAGTCCACTACTAGTCTGCTGTTAAACTTTGTTGTTGTCTAGTCATTTAGTAGAGTCTGACTCATCATTAGCTCAAGGACTTTAGCACTCCAGGTCTTACTGTCAAAAACTGCTGCTTTATGTTCCTACAAATTCATATTTGTTACTTTAGTAATATTATCTGTCCATCTGATCCCTTGCTACCCCTGTAAGGAAATGGTGCTATAGATTCAAACTGTGGCATCAGTACTATCAGTGTTGGAATTTGTAAATGAGCCATCAGTATGAGGTATCTAAGAATGGTGGGTAGATGGTGATTCAGTAGCGCCGAATCCTCCTTCCCAAGATTTAAAGTAGACTGTCACCTGTTAGTCAAAGAAGAACACACTTTACTGTTCAGCCAGTAATTCTGTGCTGGCTAGACAGAAGTCTCTCTTTATCCTAATTCTGTCATCCATAGCACACTCTTGATCTGTTAACCAGATTCTTGTGTCAACAAGCAAGGACTGAGTGCATGTGTTCCCTTATCAAGAGGTCTCGTGACAGTTTTACATGTGGTGGCATCACATCAAATCAACCACCTGTGAAATTAAGTGCATAATTCTGCAATATAGTTACTCATCGTGTCATCTCCCTTTCTTTTCTTAAATCTTTTTCTGTAAGTTTAAAACATTCCATAATTAGGATTTCCTCTTCCAAAAACAATTGTTCAAACAGAACAGGAGTGTGGCTATGAGCACTCCCATAGCCAACACGTATGCCAATATCGTTATGTATATGTGGGAAAGGCAATATGTGTTGTCAGACATTAATCCTTATCAGAATAATATCTTCTACAAAAGATTCATTGATGATTTGTTTCTCATTTGGCATGGTACATCAACTACTTTTGAAATGTTCTTTGAATATATATAGAATACCACTCAATTCTTAAAATTTAATTTAAGAGATAGGTTTCAAGTCAGCAAATTAAATTTTGACGTACCTTTATTAAAGAACTCTATAGGTCAAATGGAGACTACATTTTACAGAAAACCTGGGAAATGGAATACATATCTCCACAGGATGAGCATGCAGCCGCCTTTTGTCTTTAATAATGTTGTAAAGAATAAAATGCATCGAGCAGCCAAGCTGAATACACAAGATCACAAGATCTCTGTACTTCTCCATCAACATTCTCAGAGCAAACATCGCATCTGTAGTGCTCTTTCCCGGCATGAAACCATACTGCTGATCACTAATCATTACGTCCCTTCTTAACCTAGCTTCCACTACTCTTTCCCATAACTTCATGCTGTGACTGATCAATTTAATCCCTATGTAGTTACTACAGCTCTGCACATCACCCTTATTCTTAAAAATTGGTATCAAAACACTTTTTCTCCATTCCTCAGGCATCCTCTTACTTTCCAAGATTTCATTAAACAATCTGGTTAAAAACTCCACTGCCATTTCACCTAAACACCTCCATGCTTCCACAGGTATGTCATCTGGACCAACAGCCTTTCCATTCTTCATTCTCTTAATAGCTATCCTTACTTCCTCCTTTCTAATCCATTGTACTTCATGATTCACTATCTCCACATCATCCAACCTTCTCTCCCTCTCATTCTCTTCATTCATCAACTCCTCAAAGGACTCTTTCCATCTCCTCAACACACTCTCCTCGCTTGTGAGTATGTTTCCCTCATTATCCTTTATCACCTATACATGCTGCACATCTTTCCTAGCTCGGTCCCTCTTTCAGCCAAATGGTATAGGTCCTTTTCACCCTCCTTAGTGTCCAACCTTTCATACAACTCTTCATATGCCTTATCCTTAGCCTTCGCCATCTCTCTCTTTGCCATGCACCTCATCTCCTTATACTCCTGGCTACTTTCTTCATCTCTCTGACAATCCCACTTCTTCTTTGCCAACCTTTTTCTTTGTATACTCTTCTGTACTTCCACATTCCACCACCATATATCCTTGTCATCCTTTCTCTGTCCAGATGTCATACCAAGCACCTTTCTAGCCATCTCCCATACTAGCTCTGCTGTAGTTACCCAGCTATTTGGTAACTCTTCACTGCCACCCAGTGCCTGTCTTAACTCATCCCTGAACTCCACCTCACAATTACCCTTTTTCAGTTTCCACCATTTGATCCTTGGTGCTGCCCTCACACTCCTCCTCCTCTTCTTGATCATCATCATCCTACAAACCACCATCCTATGCTGCCTAACTACACTTTCCCTGGTCACCACTTTACAGTCTCCAATCTCCTTGAAACTGGCCCTCCTACATAAGATATAATCCACCTGTGTGCATCTTCCTCCACTCTTGTATGTCACCCTATGCTCCTCTCTCTTATTAAAATACGTATTCACCACAGTCATGTCCATCCTTTTTGCAAAATCCACTACCATCTGACCTTCTGCATTCCTTTGTTTAACACCATATCTACCCATCGCTTCCTCATCCCATCTGTTCCCTTCATCAACATGCCCATTGAAATCTGCTCCAATCACCACTCTCTCACCCTTGGGTACAGTCATCACCACTTCATCCAACTCACTCCAAAATTTTTCTTTCTCATCCATCGCACACACAACTTGTGGAGCATATGCACTAACAACATTCATCATTACACCATCAATTTCTATCTTCATAAATATCACTCTATCCGACACTCTTTTCACCTCCAAAAAACTCTTAGCAAACTGTTCCTTCAGGATAACTCCTACGCCATTTCTCCTCCCATCCACACCATGATAAAACAATTTGAACCCACCTCCGATACACCTAGCCTTACTCCCCTTCCATCTGGTCTCTTGCGCACACAATATACCAACCTTCCTTCTGTCCATCATATCGGCTAGCTCTCTCCCTATACCAGTCATTCTGCCAACATTCAAAGTTCAGACCCTCACTACCACAGTCCTAGCCTTTCTCCTCTCTTCCTGCCTTCAACCATGCCTTCCACCTCTTCTCCTCCTTCGGCCAACAGTAGCCCAATTTCTGCCAGCACCCTGTTGGCTAACAGTACTGGTGGCGGTCATTGTTAACCCGGGCCTCGACTGATCCGGTAATTAAATATTTACTGGTGTCCGCATGAAATTATTTGATGAAGTTTTATGCCGGATGCCTTTCCTGACACAACCCTCTACATTTATCTGGGCTTGGGACTGATACAAAGAAATGCACTGGCTTGTGCATCCCTTTGTCCAGTGTATTATGTAAATTTATATATACAATATGTGGGCATTGTAAAGTTATCTGTCTTTGCAGGCATTCATGTTATAACTGTGAAGAATTTAATGTATTTTGTGTAGATGACAAACAGGTAATCAGGCTGAAGTCACTTCGAAGACACGGTGTCATTCAACAGATGAATTGATGGTGGAACGTTGTTGGACAAATGCAACAATGTTATCTCTGGTTCCACCAAAGAGAAGCACTGGATCTGTTGACCTGTGGAATTCACAAAGAGATTAGGGCACCAAATGAACAGTAACTGCTGGTAACGGATAGAAAAGGCCACATTCGAGCTGGCCTCGTCACTGTTAAATTGTTGCAGAAACATGTCAAAATCACCAGACTCACACTGTACTGCTGTTTCCATTATAGTTTAATCTGTCCAAACAGTTACACTATCTGAGATCATTTCAATTCTGTTATAACATGCAGTCTTTTGCTTATCATGAACTGTCTCAATTGCACCCTTGATTAAGATGTCTACCTCAAGAGAAAACAATGTATTTTCAAAACAACAGATGCTGTTTTCCAATGTCCTTGTGGTTTGCATGATTGATTTCTGCTTTATGTCCTTCTTTGGTTATTTTCTTCCTTGCTGTATCTGAAGACTTTACAAAAAGTCTCTCCACATCATCTTTGTGTCACTTGAAGTGTCTGTATTTTATTTCATTTATTTCTGCATCTGAAAGCTCACAGAAAGTCCCCGTTGATCAACTTCCTTCTTTGTACATTCCAAATATTATTATAACAGGATGCCATGTCTAGCCCACAAACATATTTACAGTTAAACTAACTAAGCATGTTTTATTTTCGTAGGTGTCAGACACATAATCATTACTTATCTATTCTTAACTGCTTTCATGCTTGCTAAAGCAAGTTGTCAGCCTTGCAGTTACACAGAAGCATTTATTTCAAAATCTTGTATTAGAAACAAGCATATTTCTTTTGCATTGCAGCATACATTTAATTTCATTATTGCTTTGGGAAAAGAATATTTACAATATCTATTAAAAGGGGATGATAAAATTTGCCTTTGAGGAGGCCATCTCTGGTCATGATAATAAAAGTAAAACAGATATTTCTTCCCCTTTTTCATCTTCCTCCTCTTCAAAAGCTAACAAACCTAGAAAAAGAAGTCGATCAGTGCCAGGTTCTCCCTTGGGTCCGACAACTAAAAGACTTGTTCCAGTGCAGAACCAGTAGTAATCTTAAAGGATACTTCGGTGCCGACCTCAGACTGAAAGATTTTCCTCCACTGGTGCCGAAGGTGTCAGCACAGAACCAAGACCAGATCAAGGGGAAGATAGTCTTGGTGCTGTCTCCCATTTCAGCACCGATGGTTTCAGTGCAAATGGAAAATATTGAATACTGTTTTCTTGATCGTCCTAGGGCCAGATATTCCCCTTTTATAGATTCTTTTGCAGGTCAGTTACCTAGCTGCTTTTTGGAATAACCAAAATCCCCTTCTACCCAGTCAGTTCGTTCCACTAAGAGTCTAACAGAATCAGATGTGTGGAGATTGGTGGATCAGCTCCTCGTGACTAGGGGAATTTCAGGTATGTCCTTGGTTCCAGTCTGTTCCGGAGCCAGAACCCTTCCTTCTTTGACTCCAGCTAATCTTCCTCCTCTAACCTCCTCTGAGGCCTTGGAGATCCCGGCTCTGAGTTTCCCGGCTAGATCTCCATCTCTGGTACCGAGTCTTACCCTGAGTTCTTCAGCTCTTTTGGATCCGGAAACCACTCAGGGTCATGTCTACACTGATGGTTCCAGGGGGCAGGACTCAACTCCAGTTTTTTCAGAGCCATCTCTGCTGCACCTTGAGGCTTTGGCACATGTAAGCTTGACCCCAGCTTTGGCCTTGGGAATGGTTTCTTTGAAGCTGGGAGGGACCATGGTGCCAAGGCAGTCTTTCTCAGTCTTGGGCTTCCTTCCCTCTTTGGGGGTACCAGCTTTCAAGGCCATGGAGAGGGCTATGTCCACCATAGGCATTCAGTCAGCTTCACCCCTGTGAGAGCAGTTTCCTGGTCCTTTCCCTCATCTAGAGCTTCAGCCAGTTCCCACACCTAGGTAGCGAGCGCCGAAACTGCAGGAGTCACCTATACAGGTTTTCTTCCTCTTCTGACACCTCCCCGAATTATTCCACTGAGGAGGTTCCTCAGAAGAGGAAGTGTAAGAGGAAACACCTAGATTCCCCAGAGGAATCCATCACAGAGGACACTGATTATGATGAAGGGGAGGTTTCTCCATGGTCACCTCCAGAAGATGTCTCCTTTGAAGACATCCTTGAGATCTTAAGCAGAGGGGTGGCTGGACATCCCAAAAGCCCTCTTCTGGGGAATCAGTGTACCTGTAGGCTTTTGGCACCGACCATCTACCTCTTGGGTAACTCTGCCTACTGATGAGCTCTTTAAGTTGATCTTGCAATGGTCATGGATTGCTTCTGACACCATTGAACCCAGCCCCAAAAGACCAGACAAAATTCTAACTGCACCCGAGGATCATCAGTTTTAGGTAAAGTGATGGGCAGTTGATGCCATGCTGGTAGCAGTGTCCATAAAAAAGGAACTGGCAGAGGAATGTTCCGCTATCCATCCTCCTAATAAAGAGTCTTGTGTGATGGATAGGTTTGGCAAGTGGGTTTATGCTTTATTGACCTTTGATTTACAGTCTTTGAACTTTATGGCACACTTCACCAGACTTCAAAGGGATCTGATTAAACAGTTATCAGATACCCTGGCAGGAACCATATCTCATGAAGTCCAAGATAAGGTTGCTTCTCAGCTGGCCAGCCTAGAGTCCATTTCAAATTCGTCCATGAGATGACTAGAGCAGCAGATTGTGTGTAGTCATAAGGAGACATGTTTGGATGCTCTTGTGTGAATTTGGAGAGCCATTCAACTCTTCATTTGTCAAGGCACCCTTTGACGGCTTGTCCCTTTTTGACCTTAAAGTTCAAAAAACTTTGTCTAGGGGTGAAAAGGATGGAAAGGCCCTTTCTGCAGTGGGTGTACGTTTTTCTACTCCTCAGCGGTCCTATTCTAGGAACCAAAGGAGTGCGAAAATCTGGTTTAAAAAGTCCCAAGGGCCCTTCCAGGACACACGTGGCAGTGGCTCCCCCAGGGGCAGAGGGGGAGCTTTAATGGAAGACGCTGTCCATGCAGCAGAGCTGGCATGCAAAATTAGGGTACCAGGGACACTTTTTCTGGTAAATCCTCTCAGTGCTCCTGAAAGGAGGGCCTCATTGCCTTCCTTTGGAAGCAGTCAGGGGTGTTAATCCCTGCACCAATAAGCCTGACTTCAGATAACGTTGGATGTTTGGATGCAGAGGATTGTAACCAGAGGCCGCATCATCCCCTTCTTTCTACCCCCTACAATTGCAAAAAAATCCCCGACATTCCACCCTGTCAGAGGAAACCAGCATTATTAGAAATCCAAAAACTGCTAGAAAAAAAAAGTCATCCAAGCGGTCCCGCCATACCAGATAGAATCCAGGATGTACTCAAGATTTTTTTTAGTGCCAAAAAAAGACGGGACTGAATACCAGTATTTGGTCTAAGTGTTTTGAACAAATCCGTTCGACAGACAAAATTCCAGATGGTCACGGTTCAGTCTATTCTCCCATTTCTAGAAAAAGATGATTGAATGTGCTTGATAGATCTCCAGGATGTGTATTACGACATAAAAAATGGACAAGTGCTCCAGGAGATTTCTCCACTTCCGGCTGGGAGCCAGTCATTATCAGTTCAGAGCTCTGGTCTTTGTCTCACCACAGCCCCCAGAGTGTTCACCAAATGCATGGCAGTAGTAGCAGCTCACTTGAGAATGCACAGATTTCGGGTGTTTCTGTATTTAGATGGCTGGCTGATTACCACTCCCACCAGACATCTTCTAGAACAAGCAAAAGACTACATTCTCCAGACCTGTGCCAACCTGGAGATTACCACAAATTACAAAGAATCACAACTGGCACCAACACAAACTTTAGAGTTCATAGGAGCAAAACTAAATACCAGTACTTGCACAGCCTCCCTACCTTATCTAAGATTGCAAAAGATCAAGGCCCAAGTCCAAAAAATTATCAGAAGCAAGAGAGTAGATGCACGACTAGTCATATAAGCCTTTGGTTTGATAGCAGTGGCCATATTGTTCATTCCCCATATCAAGATTTCACTTGAGGATTCTACAGTGGCTTCTAGCATGTTAGTGGTCCATAGTGCATCAGTAAGTGTCAGATCAGATTTTGATTACCAACCATTGCAAGAAAGACCTAGCTTGGTGGATTCATTCAGAGGAAATTCTCTTGGGCCTCCCCTTTGTCCCATGTCAACCCCAAGCCATAGTGACCACGAATGCCTCCCAGATGCAGTGGGGGGGGGGCATTATCTGGGAAAGACTGTCCCAGGCACTTGGTCCCCCATGGAAGCCAACTTGTGTATCAATGTTCTGGAGTTGAAGGGAGTGCTTTTAGCATTGCAGGCCTTTCAAACTGCTATGCCCTTGGGAATGATTGCAATTCAAACAGACAATATGTTGGTTGGAGGAACCATATCTTACCCCCTTTGTTGAGAAGCTCTCAGAGTTTGGTAGTGGGCAATCTCTTCCAACTTCTTTCTAATGTCAATGCATATTCCAGGGAGTTCCAGTGTGATAGCAGACAAACAGTGCAGATGCATTCTGCTGCCTCACAAGTGGTCTCTCAATCCCAAAGTGGTTGAAAAGATTTATTGTTGCTGGGGCCAGCCTTGCTGCGACCTATGTGCAGCAGTTACTTTGCCCTGGTCCCCCCTCCAGGGGAGTCTTTGAGAGATGCTGATCTGCACAATTGGCCCTCCAGACTTTTGTACGCCTTTCCTCCAATTCCATTAATTCCTCAATTTCTAAAGAAATCAGGTTGAAGAACAAGGTAATCCTCATTGCTCCCTTTTGGCCTCAACAGATTTGGTTCCCCTTTCTTTGGCCTTATCTGATTCAGCGACCTTAGACTCTGGACCCAGATCCAGATCTCTCATCCCATCCAGAAGGATTAGTTCACCCAAACCTTCAAAACCTCAAGCTCACGGCTTGGCTTCTCCAGTTCCACTTATTGCCAGGCATAATGAATGTTCTTCCCCAGTTCATAGGATGCTTTTGGCCTCCCATAAGCCTTCCACCAGAAAAATCTACAAAAGTAAATGGAAGACATTTTCTTACTGGGCTCATGATAGTAACATTGACCCCTTCTCTGCTTCTGTTGATAAAGTCTTAGAATGTTTAGCTTTGCTCGTAGAAGCAGGGGCCTCTTCCTCTGTCAGGGTTCAACCAGTGGCTATTTCAGTTTTTCATAACTGGTGTAAAAATATTCATTAATTTCTCATAAACTTTGCAAAGCATTCTTAAAAGGGACCTTGATGTTAAAACCTCCATATAAGCATCCATTTGCACCTTGGGATATAAACTTAGTATTACAGACAATAGTGCATCCTCCCTTTGAGCCTGCTGCCAACTGCAACTTGAAATTCTTATCTTGGAAAACTATATTTCTGGTAGCAATTACTGTTGCCAGAAGGATTTCAGAAATTCACATTTTGTATTGCAAACCACCATATTTGATATTTCACAAATCAGGGCTTCCTTGAGAACAAACCCTTCCTTTTTACCAAAAGTGGTATCAGAAATTAATACCAATCAGGCAATCAATTTACCAGTATTTTCCCAATTTTTCAAACAAAGGCAAATACTGTTTGCATTTATTAGATGTTCATAGACAATTGCACTTCTATCTTCATAGAACAAAAGACGTAAGGTAATCGGATCAACTGTTTCTTTCATTTTCAAGTATTAGAATGGGTAAGCCAGTCTCCAAGGTTACCGTATCTAGGTTGCTAAAGGATTGCATTTCCTTCATATACAACAAGAGGAAAGTTTAATTACCTGGGCCTATTAGGGCACACTCTAACTAAAGCCATAGCTACTTCAGCAATTTTTCATTCTAAGGCTTCCATGGATATTTGTGCAGCAGCGACATGGGCTTACCCACATACCTTAATTACTTATTACAAATTGGGTTTAGTCTCATGGTGGTGCAGCAGTTAGAGTTGTCGCCTCATTGCAAGAAGTTCCCTGGTTTGATTCCTAGCTGGAGCGTCTTGTGTGTGGATTTTGCATGTCCTCCCTGCAGTCGAGTGAGTTTTAAAGACATGCAGGTAGGTGTGTGTGTGTGTGCCTTCTGTGAAGGTTGGGCACCAGGCCAGCAACTTAGCACTGTAAAAACTCTGCTGCCAATCAATCTGCGGACCAGTGATCAACTGTGGAGATCCCTAATGGGATTAGCCGAAAGATATTGCTTTTACTAATTGGATTTGGTCTTTAAGAAAAGAGCATCATTTGGTTCTGTGGTGCTCAGGAATATCCTCCCATGTGTCCTCCCAAGATCTAAGGTCGCTGGAGACTCTATCCCATATGTCAATGAGATTGACAACATCAGATAAAGAAGTTATGTACTTACCGTGACGTTCCATCTGCATTGTCTCTTTTCATTCATCCTTGACTCCCCACCCTCTATCCCCCTTCCATTCAGGTCTTTTGGTGGAACAAATTATGGTCCTATCTCTATAAAGGTGTTATTAGGATTATACCTTCTGTCTTTTTCTATCTGCAAACCTGATCTGAGGTAAATTAGAGGAGCACTCTGGATAGGACTTAAGCTTGAGAGTTTTTTGGTTCTTGCGGGCTGTAGTAATGGCCAAGTCAGTTCCAATATTCAGAACTGAACCCCATAAGAAAAAGATAAATGAAGATGGGCAACACAGATGGAACTTTATGGCAAGTGTGTAACTTCTTTTTTTAGCTTGTCTTTCAGGCTGCAACAGAGGACTACATTTTTTTTCTCTTACCTTTCCATGAAGGCAAACTGATGATAGGGCAATAAAAGACAGAACACTGACTTCTTCAAGGTTAAAAGTTAATGATTTCTGAAAGTATGTAAGTAGTTTTCACATCAGGAGAGGGAATAAAGATAAAAACAAATAACAGACACCAAGTAGTATAAGTAGAAGCACATGTGTCTTAGCAGGTATAACCTTAATTTCAGGTTAATTCAGGCCTTTCTTAGCAGATGTCAAGCACAAATCTTCCTACTTGGAGGATTAAACTTCATATTTAATTATTTTACATTTGTTGACCAGGATAGTCCGACTGGATACATGTCCATTTTTAGCAGAGGCCCGGGGAGAAAAGCTCCAAGGTAGAACATACAGTAAAAATCACAAAATTCTTGCAAGTTACACACAGTTTACAGGCTCCAGTTGAACAAGCAAGTAATATAATCATACAGTTTTAAAACAGTGTTGACAAATTGACTAGGCAATGTAACATGATTACAGACTACAGAGGAGGATCTAGTCAGGTTTTGAACAAGGACATAGCCAGTGAGTTTTAAAGTATAGCTTGAGATTTTTTTAAACTGAGTAAGAGAGGGTTCAAGAGTAAGATCAGCAGGAAGAGAGTTCCAAGTTGTGCCAACAGAGTTAGCAAACAGAGAATCCCCAGTCGAGTTGTTGCTTTTGGATGTTTGAACCAGTAGTTTATTAGAAGAGCAAAGTAACCTCAGGTTGCTATAAGGGTTGATGATATTTTTAAGTGCAGGCATATTATCAGGGTGGTTGAGAACTTTATGGGCAATTATAAGCTGGTTGTACTGAAGTAGGCTAGGCCATTCTAGCCATCCCAGAAGATTTAGGTTGTAAGAGTGGTGGGTCCTATAGCAATGCCTGTTGCTAATGTAGCAATATGGTTACAACAGCTGGAGAGTTTGCTAAGAGCAGATTTGTTCAAATTAGTGAGTAGAGGGGGAGACATAGAGAAGAGTGGAGAGTAGATGGGAACGAGCAATGGCAGTCCTAGCAAATGGAGTAAGGAAAGGTTTGATCTTATAGAGGGAGCCAAGTTTTTTGTTAATGGTTTTGGTAGTTTGATTGACATGGATATCGAATTTGAGGGTGTTGTCTACCGTGATGCCTAAAAGTTTGGTTTGCACATCTGGGGAGATAATGGTACCATTATTAGATTTTATGGTAAAGAGTAGTGAGGAAGACTTACATGTGGGGGAGAAAAGGAGCAACTTTGTTTTGTTAGGGTTTAATATCAGCTGACGGTTAGAGAGCCAGTGTTCAACTATGTTGAAAGTATTATGAGTTAATGATATTAGATCTGCCGGGGAGGTGGCTGAACAAATCAAGGTGGAGTCATCTGTATATTGGATACAGGTAGCATTTGAGATGACAGTGGGAAGGTCATTAATAAAGAGAGAGAAAAGAAGGGGTCCTAGTATGGAGCCCTGGGGGACACCTAAGGTGACAGGTAGATGGGTTGATGGGTTGTTCTGCCATAGGACGGCTTGTTGTCTTCCACATAGGTAAGATTAGAACCATTCAAGCACACAGCTATTTAGTGAGAATGCCTTAAGGGTGTGCATGAGTATTTGGTGGTTGACCATATCAGGCCTTGGAGAGATCTAAAAAGAGGGCTGAGGAAAGCTTGGCCCAATGGACCATCCTAGCAAACAAACTGCAAAAAAAAAATACTGCTATTATTGGTGGGTCTTGATACAGAGAAAGCATTTGACAGAATTAGCTGGGAGTTTATGACTTGGGCAATGGAAGCATTTATATTTCCTGATACAATAATATGGTTAATCAGAAGCATAAATGAAGGGTCAGAGGTACAAGTTAAAATGGGAGAGTTCTTCTTTAAAAAGTTGTGTCTGAACAGAGGAACCTGGCAGGGGTGTCCTCTTTCCCCTTTGTTATTTGTATTATATTTAGAACCACTGGCAAAGAAAAAAAGGGACTCAGAAATTTAAGGATATACTTGATATGTTGTCCAATAAAAGTTGTTTTTATTTGTGGATGATATTATTTGGTACCTGATGGAACCAGAAATGGACATCTCTGTGTTGTGGAACATTGTGAGAAAGAAAATCAATAGTCATACAAAATATTATATTAGTTTTTTGTGGGGATATAAAATTAATGAAGATAAAACAAATGCTATAACTATAAACTATGTACCCACACACAAACTGGTTCAGCAATCCCCTTATTTATGGGGACTTGATAACATGATGTATTTAGGAGTATGAATTAAAAAAGATTTGGTTTTGACAGTTAAAGGATATGTGGGAAGAGAATAAACAAAAGATAATTCAAAAACTGAGAAAGTAGAAGCTCTCACCTATATAAATTGAGTACAAAACACTTCGAAATAAAGTAAAAAAGCTTATTATCTCTGATAGACAAAATTACTTCTTTACACTCCAAAACAATAATAAAACAAACCCACAGAAATTCTGGAAAGGTATCTCGACCCTCCTTAACCCCAGCAAACCACACACCCCTACCCCAGACCCAAATGCCCCAGATTTAGACTTAGCTACTCAATTTAACTCCTTTTTCATTGAATCTATTAACAAACTAACTTCCTCATTCCCTAGTTCCACCTCACTATCTAATACACCCCCACCCTCTCCTGCCAACAATCCACCCTGCACTGCTGCTCCTTCCTCATTCCCATCTACTAACTCTCTATCCTCCACCTCTTCTCCTACTCTAACTTCCACACCATCCTTACCACCCTCTAATACCCCCTCTACCCACTCACCTCTATTCTCATTAAAACCTATACCCACTTCTACTATAAAGAAACTCCTTCAGAAATTGAAGCCATGCACTAACGCACCTGATAACATCCCCTCTTACTTTCTAAGCATAGCTGCTGAAGCAATTGCCTATCCCATAAGCATTCTAATCAACCGCTCCATCCAAGAATGTACAGTACCCCAAATCTGGAAACAAGCCTTTATCATACCTCTGCATAAAGGTGGCAACAATTGTAATGTCAACAACTTTCGACCCATTGCTATCCTGTCCCCCATTTCTAAACTTCTAGAAAAGTGTGTCCAACTTCAACTCTTACAACATCTCTTAGAAAATAACCTTCTAACTCCTACACAACATGGATTTAGGCCAAATCATAGCACCATGACAGCCCTCCTCTCCTATCTTGAAACTGTAAATAAAGCACGTGACTCTGGCCAAATTGTTTCTACCGTACTACTTGACCTCTCTAAGGCCTTTGACACTATCTCACACAGCCTGCTCTTAACTAAACTCTCAAAACTTAACCTATCTCCCTCCTCTTTGAACTGGTTCTCCAGCTACTTATCTAATAGATACCAAGCTGTAAAATGGAAAAAGGCAACCTCCTCTTTTCTTAGTACCCCCACCGGAGTTCCCCAAGGCTCCATACTAGGTCCCCTTCTTTTCAATATATTTATAAATGATTTCCGCAAATCTATTCCATTCTCAAATATCATCCAATATGCAGATGAGTCTACCACTATTTGCTCTACCACATCTACCCCTATGCTCCAAAAGCTTACACAAGAAGCTTTTTCAATCACTGAGCAATGGATGAAAATAAATCACCTAGCACTCAATGCTTCCAAAACTAAACTAATGGTATTTACCCCCTCTAAAGTTACTCCTTTCGATATAAACACATTCTTGATTACAAGTCAAAATAACTCATTTCTGGAACTGGTGTCAGAAACCAAGTTACTTGGTGTCCAAATTGACAACCAGCTTAATTTCCACTCCCATCTACAACTAAATATAAAAAAAAAACATCAAAAACTAGGTATGCTCTACCGACAAAATCAGTACCTTACAAGCACCTCTAAAATCACTCTCTCTTCTTCATTTCTTATCCCCTCCCTCCTCTACGGAGCACCACTCCTAACTAATCTCCAGTCCTCTCTAAAAAAACAACTTTCCTCTTGCTACAACAAAATCGCTAAGTTCGCAAACAGCCACAGGTCCTCCACCCACCACTGTTCCTCTCTCCAAAAACTTAATTGGCTAGAACTACCCAATCATCTCAGCTATACTCAGCTAACTCTTGCCCATAAGCTCATTTTCAACCCCTCTCTTTGTCCCTCCCTGACTTCTGCCTTTAAGATGCACCTACCTGATAGAATTTTAAGGTCAAACAATCAAAACCTATTAGAAGTGCACAAACCAACTCGTTCCCCCAGGCAAAAACTTACTATCCTATAACCTAGGACGCCTTTGGAACTCACTACCACCATCCATTCGCACCACCTCTAACCATTATATGTTCAAAAAATCTCTTCACATACATCTAATTTCCCAGTGGGAATGTTCTTGCTCCCACCCCTCATAACTAATCATGGAAATTTCCACCTTCCTTTCACTCTCATGTTACTCCAGCAATTTTTCCTTATTAATTCCCCATAACTCACAATTTTTTCCCATAGTATCTGCAAAGACTGTATTTGACTGTACCTTGTAAAGATTATGCTCCTTACATAATAACTACTCTGGATCTTTATGCAATATTACTTTTCACAGCCTAAATCACCTCAAATTATCATCACCAGACTGTATTGTTTGAAATGTTTCCTGAATTTTGTAATGATATGCTTGTATCTTTTTACATTTGTATAATTATCATTGTAATCTATTGTATGTACCTAGTTAGTTTGTTTGTTATTGGAGCTTTTCTCCCCAGGACTCCATTGAAAACGGGTTCATTTTGGCCCAATGGACTATCCTGGTAAACCAACTGCAAATAAATAAATAAATAAAATAAATAAATATATATTGAGAGCAAAAATAAGCAGTAAAATGTTAATAGTCCCTTTAGTTTTATGCACAGGTCAAGCATATTTTTTATCAACCAGGGGAGAAGTTGTGGATAGTAATTAATAGCGAGTTGAAGGATTTTATTTAGGAGGAGAAGAGGGGAAGAGCCAAGTAGTATAAATTGATCCTCCCAGTAGAACAAAGACATTTAAGATTATCTGATTTGAAGAGATATTTTAAAGCTACACAGTTAAAACTCTTGTATGTAACATGAGCAAAAAACTACAATTCAGAGTGGAAAGGGAGGCTGATGAAGCAGGTGGGTAATTCAAGAAATAAAGGATGAGATTCCATATATTTTGGCTGTTCCTCTTCTGTTACTGACCTTAGAAGATGTCTATAAAACTGCATGTAGTTTGACTAGTGTACCAGTTCCTAAAAAGACTGTAAGGAGATACAGTTTGTACTCTGATCTTGCAGCTGTCTTTGCTCATTTCCCATCTGACCCAACTGCGGTTTCTCTAGCTAACAACTCTAACAAGAGACCCTTGGCTTCTAACCCTACACCACCGAATAAAATTGACAAGTGAAAAAAAATTGTCTCCATTTAGTAATTTAGTGTTTACAATTTAAATTGTCAGGGCTTCTCATGGAAATTTATTTTGCAATGTGCTAAAAGTTTAGATGACTGCTGTATCTTGCCCTGATAAACAGAAGTGTTGTAAGAAAGAGATTGTTTTTAATGTGACTTAGGTTTTGAAAAATGCTTTGAGAAGTGTCTTGGAAGCTGGGGACACATTTCTAAAAATGCAGCCACTTCTGTTTTATAGAGAAGGTATGGTTGGTTGCATACCCAATTTTTTCTGAGGATTTTAAAAATGAGATTTTGGATGCTCCTTTAAGTTCTGAATTTGTGTTTGGTCCTGCTGCCACCCAGATTCTCAAGCAGTAGGATGTCAGAGATAAACTGATACATGGGGTGCCTAGAATGTTTCATATTCCCAGATTCTTCTCTGACAAGGGATCCATCTTCAAAGGACAGAACAAACAAAAATCGCAGCCTAATAAGAGTCATGGCATCCAGAGGAAATGGCAGGAGGATAATGCTTCCAAATCAAATAAAATGGGTTCCTTTCTCAAAAAGCTTTCCCCTGCTAAAGAATGACTATGCCAAGACTCAGGCATGCCATTCCTCTTCCCCTTTCCCCTTCCCCCAAGCTTTCACTCAACCAAGCAGCCTGACCAAAAATAGTCTCTGACAAATGGGTGCTAAGAATAATTCAGAGAGGATACACGTGTCAGTGTACAGAAAATCCTGTTCCCTTTAGGGGAATCCCCCTGCACCCACCAGACCAGATGCATCTGTTCTCTTTGGTACTTCACATGATGCAAGCAGAGGTTATAGAACCAGTTCTTGCACCATATAAAGGAAAATGATTTTACTGCACAATCCTTTTGATACCCAGAAAGGAGCTATTGTGGAAACTAGTGTTAGATTTGTCTTTCCTACATACCTGTCTGAAAGTACCCCAAATTTAAAATGTTCACCCTGCAGATGGTTCTATCCCTTCTTCAGGAACGCTGTTTCATGATGACTTTAGATCTCAGACATGCTTATCAGAATATTCCAGTTGTTCCCAGCTTCAGGAAATATTTGAAATTTGCTGTGTATGACTCACATAATGAGTTTTATGCATTACCTTTTGGGCTGTCTAGTGCCACAAAGTGCCTAGCTCCAGTGTTTTCTTACTGCAGGACCCAGGACTTCCACGTTTTCCCTTATTTAGATGACTTGCTGATTTGTGCGGAGTCCGTATCCAGGTGTTTAGAATCATTAGACAAGGTCTTGATCATTCTAGCTCACCTAGGCTTTAAGGTAAACCTACAAAATTCCTGTCTTGCACCCTCAAAAAGAATTGTCTTCCTTGGGTGTTTAATAGTCACAGAAAAAAGAATGGCCTTTGTGCCATAAGACAAAGTTCTGACATCAGAACATTTTCAGGGATTTATCTCTTTAAAAAGCTACCTCCGCAGGAGAGTTTCTCAAAATTCTAGGCTTAATGGTATCAGTGATCTTCATGATACAGATGGCCAGACTCCATATGAAAAAGATTCAAGGGTACTTAAAACATTTTTGGTCCCAGCACCTGCATTCCTTAGAGTTTTATGTGCCACTGCTGGAATTGTTGAAGTGAGAGTTACAGTGTGGGAAAGATCAGATGTCTCTCAGTCCAAGCCTACCTTTGTCCCCTCAGACCCCATTTTAATCAGTTCAATTAGTTCAGATGGACTATTTAGATTTTGCATGGGCAAACAGTGTCCAGAGGCATTCAAGTACAAGGTGAATGAGGCCCTTTGGACACTACAAAAGCACATACACATCAAAGAAATGTCAGCAGTGATGTAGACCTTAAAAGTTCTTCATTACTTATGGTCTCTGTGCCCCCTTTTTTTTAGTCACAGACAACCACACAGTCATGCGGTACCTGAATAAACAAGGTTATATCCTTTTTGTCATTTGGCAATGATGGCCTGGGAGCTAGCTTTACAGTATTCTCTGAGATGTCAGGCCTCATGCATCCCATCAGTGCAAAACATAGTGACAGACAGAATAAGTTACCAGACTGATCCTGATGTAGAAACTCAGGACAGATGTCTTCTAGGATTTGGTTCAGGTGTGGGGAATTCCTGAAACAGATCTGTTCACCTCCTTTCAAAACAGACAGTTGGAAAAACTCTGCTCAAGACATCCTTGCAACCATGCTTGTAGGACAGATGTATTCTTATTTCTTGGACAGGACTGTTCCTTCATGCATTTGCATTCTTTCCAATGATACCCAAGGTACTTTTGCAGATTCAGAAGGAAATAACAAAGATAATTCTGGTGACCCCCTTTTAGCCCATCAAAGTTGGCTGTCCCCTTTAAAGGAACCGGCCAAGGGCAATTACCACAAGCTTCCTGTCAGTCTGAATCTTCTCACATAGTGTAAGGGGCAACTGGTGCATCCTAACATAGAGAAATTACTAATGATAGCCTGGATGATTCTGTCTTGATACCTTTTCAGCACTTGTTCCATGAGGGCAGCAGGTGTTGAAGGAGGCAAGAAAACCTACAACTAGAAAATGTTATGTTTGCAAGCTGAAGAGGTTTTCCAGGTGGTGCCTAACCGATGTCAGAGGGCTTGGTAGGGTGTCTAATCCTCTGGTTTTTAAATATTTCAGTGGCCTATCTTGTGTATCTCTCAAGGTGCATCTTGCAGCCTTCTTAACTTGTCTACCCATGGATGCCCCTCCTTCTTCTCTTTTTGTAGTCAAAGAGTTTATGAACGGAGTGTTGCACTTGAGACCCACTCAAAAGCAAATTCCTCTTCTGTAGGTTCTCAACTTTGTTCTTGAATAATCAACCTTATTTCCTTTTGAACCTGCCATTCATGCTGATTTGATGCTCATCACTTGGAAAATTGTTTTACTTATTGCTTTGACATCTGCAAGACAAGTCTCTGAGCTGCATGCTCTCATGATGGGCCAACCTTATCTGATTTTCCACAGGTATGGGGTTGTTTTATACACTAATCCCTCTTTCATGCTAAAAGTTGATCTGATGATGTCAAGTTTCATTCATTCCTCAACATATGGGTTCAGATCCGATCCTTGGATACGACTCAGCCAATGTTTTACAGCTCGTAGATACTACAAGCTCTCAAGCTCCTTCTTTACCCACAATGCAGTAGTCCCCTCATTACCCAGATCTTATTTGCCACCATTGTGAATGGATGTGGTTGCTACAGCTGTCGAGTGTGGTTTTCAGAAATGATACGTTTTTTCCTTGTAATTTTATAATCTTTATCTGTTATCCTCCTTTTACCTTTTTTATACCTCGTTGTTCATACTGGTGGTAGTTCTTAATTGCCAACATTGGCAATTTCTGCTTTTTTCCTTACCACTTGTCAATACTTCTTGTTTCCTCCTTTTTAATAGTTTTTGTTTTTTTACTATGAGTAATCCTTAATTACCATAGTTGGTCATTTTTTTCCCTTACCACTAGTCAGTATTTCTTAAATACCATTGTTGGTACCTGTATTTCTTAGTTCTAATTTTAAAAAAAAGTAGTAGTAGTACTTGTCATAGTCTTTTAACTAGTTTTTTTCTTGTTATCCAGGTATATCGTCTTACTCTGTTGTACTGTGGTTGTCGCTGTAATTTGTTATTATTATGGCAGATAAATCATCAGATTGTAAGAAGTGCAGCAAATGCGGGCATAAGATCCCATTATATGATGCTCTATTTGTAAAGCTTCTAACACAAGAGCTCTGATTGACAGGAAGAACAAATTAATCCTCAAGGGTCTTCTTCATTCAGCTTTTGGAGAATCAGTAACTGGAACCAAAACCTCCAAACATGAGAAAAAGGAGGCAAAAAAGACGCCTTCTAAAGATCCTAGCTCCTCTCAATCTTCTTCGGCGCAGACCTCGGAACCTCTAAAGAAGACTCAAAAACCTTTCTATCCAACATCTTCAGACACCAGGTCTATCTCTTCGGATCCAACCCATTCAGGGCCTAAACTTCTACCTAGGCCAGTACCCTGTCGACACCCAGTGTCCTTCCTGGAAAAATGCCGATCTGCCTCCATAGCCTCTTCCTATTCATCCAGAAGTCTCACAGAAGCGGATGTGGACAGAATGATGATGAAATTTCTTTCAACACAAATTCAGATGGGAGTTCTTCCGGCTCCTACCCCAATGGGTCTGAAGACCTCTATTCATGCAACTCCACCAATTCTATCTCCTTCTTCGATCCATCCTTCAGTTTCGGAGCCCTCAGATGCAAGGCTCCTACAGCTGTCTTTTTCAGATCTGAAGATATCTCTGTCTTTGGATCTGATGTCTTCTCTGAGTGCACTAGCTCTGTGTGTGATAGAGCCAAACAGCTCTAGGATCCCAGGCTTTGTTGTTGGATCTGAGGGGTTAGAGTCGACTCCCAAGTTGTAAGAACCATATCTGCCCTTTGGAGCTTCGGCGTTTGATACCTTGGTTCTGACTCCTGTCTTGGTTGCCATGACTTTGGGTCAGAGGGAGCCATTGATCTACTTACTGGGTGACTCCACCCACTGATGAGCTCATCAATTTGACCTCTCAGCAAGTGTGGAAGGATCCGGATTCTGTAGAGCCAATCCAAGAGACCAGATATGATCCTAGCACCACCGAAGGGAAAGGAATTTTGGAACAAAGGAGTACCACTGGATGCTGTGGTCATGGCAGCAGCCACCAAAAAAGTACTCAGAAAGAAGAGTTCTTCTGTTCATCCCCCTAACAGGGAGTCTAGGGTGCTGGACAGGTTTGGGAAGCATGTCTATGCTTTATTGACCTTTGCACTCAGGTCCCTGAATTACTTGGCACACTTTATCAAATTACAGAGGAAATTGATCAAGGAACTCTCAAAATCCCTCTCAGGGACTAGTACTTCTGAGGCAGAGTCTTCTATTGCTTCACAGTTAGCAACCCTTCAGTCTATTTCAAACTCATATATGAGGCTTATTTCACATGCAGCTGAAGGAGCCCTCAAGAGTGGTGGGTTTAGGCATTTCCATCATGAGGCATGCCTGGATGCATCTGTAGGATTTTTGTGGAGCCCTTCAAGTCATCCCTTCATCAACACTCCCTTTGACAGAAGTTTGTTATTCTGCCCAAAAGTGAAAGACACAGTCCAGGTGTGAGCAAGATGGTAAGACTCTGTCTGCTGTGGGCATACATTTTTCAACCCCTCAAAGATCCTTTTCCAGGAATCAACGAGGTGGTTGAAAGATGTGGTTCAGGAAATCACAGAGTCAATTCCATGATCCACGTGGGGGGGGGGGACTCAAATGGGAGACACTGCCCAAGCAGCAGAGAAAGCTTCCAGGTCCAGAGATTTTTTCTCTGAGAGACCCTATTAGTGCTTCTGAAAGGAGGCCCGACTGCCCACCTCTGGATGCAGTCGGGAATCACTTATCCCTGCACCAGAGAACATGTCTAAATATAACAAAAGATGCTTGGGTGCAGAAGATTATTTCCAGAGGCTATATGATTCCCTTTTCCCTACCACCGCCGTTACAGAACAAAAATCCCAATGTTCTACCCAGTCAGAGGAAAATGGCAGCTTTGGAGATTCAAAAGCTGTTAGAAAAAAGAGTCATCCAAGAGGTCCCCCCCAGACAAGAGAGGATCCAGAACTTACTCGAGATTCGTTTTAGTGCAAAAGAAAATAGGGGACTGGAGACCAATCTTGGATCTCACCATTCTGAACTAGTGAGGTTCAGTGTATCTAGTTCATTCTATATGGTCACAGTTCAGTCCATTTTGTCCTTTCTGCACAAGGATGACTGGATGTGCTCAATAGATCTCCAGGACATGTACTATCACATGAAAATGTACAGACAGTCCAGGAGATAATTGCACTTCCGGCTGGAAGCTAGTCACTATCAGTTCAGAGTACTGCTGTTTGGTATCACCATGGCCCCCAGGGTGTTCATCAAATTCATGGCAGTAGTAGCAGCTCACTTCAGACTGCAGGGATTCCAGGCATTTCCACATATAGACGACTGACTCCTAACCACTTCAACCAAGCATCTGCAGATAGCTTGAAACTATATACTCCAGACTTGTTCCAATCTAAGCATTACAATCAACCACAAGTCTCAACTTCAACCATCTCAGATATTGGAATGGAATTCATATTTTCAACACAACGTCAATGACAGCATCTCTCCCCTTGCTGAGAATTCTTAAGAATTTTTTTAAGTCAGAAGGATACTCAGAAAATCAGTATTGCCAGCCCGAAAGATATTACAGACCCTGGGATCAATGTCCACGGCAATAGTTCTACTTCCACTAGCAAGATATCATATGAGAATTCTCCAGTCGCTAGCAACCCACTGGGCCATGTTACAGCAACATATTTCCTCCAAGATCAGCATAACTCAGACCTGCAAAAGTACCTTGGGGTGGATTTGCTCAAATCTCATATAGCAGGGTTGTCCATTCATTCTCCCTCAGCCCAAGGCCATAGTCACCACTGACACTTCCCAGATTGGGTGGGGTCATTTCTTTGGGAAGACTGTTCAAGGCATGTGATACCCCGAAGAGGCCAACTTACATATCACTGTGCTGGAAATGAGAACAATACTCCTAGCATTGCAGGCATTCCAGGACTCACTCTCTTCCTTCCCGAGCTGTTACGATTCAAATGGACAATATGTCTGTAGTATGTTACATCAACAAATGAGGAGGAACCAGATCTTACCCCGTATGTTGAGAAGCTGTGAGAGTGTGGCAATAGGAGATCTCTTCAAATCGATTTCTGACACATACTGGAGAAATCCAACATGATAGCAGACAAGTTGATCAGGGCTATATTACTACCTCATGAGTGGTCTCTCAACAAAAAAGTAGATGAAATGATATTCCGCCCATGGGGCCAACCATATTGTGACCTATTTACATAAATGCAACAGGTTCTTTGTCCTAATCCCCCCACTGGGGGAGTCACTGAGAGATGTTCTCCTTCACGATTGCCCCCCAAGTCTTCTCTCTGCTTATCCCTCAACCCCCTTAATCCCCAAATTTGGACAGAAAGCATCCCAATTGAAGAGCAAAGTCATCCTCATTGCCCTTATTCCCTTCTTTTGGCCTCATCTAGTTTACCCACCTTGGATTCTGGATCCATTTCAGACCTTCTATCTCACCCAACAGACTTGACTCACCCGGACATCTTGGGCCTAAAACTCACCGCATGGCTTCTCCAATTCATTTATAGCCAGACAACCAAAGCCCTCTTCTATAGTGCACCACATTCCTTTACCTTCCCACAAAGCTTCCACTAGGAAGATTTACAAGAGCAAATGGCAAAGATTTGTACTTTGGGTACAATAACAACAACACATGGACCCTTTTTCAGTACCAGCATATAACATTCTTGAATTCCTGGCTTCTATCTTTAATGAAGGGGGCTAATCCCTTTCCGGTCAAGATTCAGTTAGCTGCCATCTCCAGTTTCCATATTGTAGCTGATAATTCTACTTTGGCTTCTTCACGTCTTTGTAAGGCCTTTATGAAATGTGTTTTCCCACTTAAACCATCTTTCAAGGAACCTACTCCATTGTGGGATTTAAATTTAATGTTAACAGGCTGTAACTCAGAGTCCATTTGAACTAGCTGCAAAATGTGAATTGCGATATCTGACTTGGAAAGCTATATTTCTCATAGCCATAACATCGGCAAGAAGAGTTTCAGAACTTCAAGCTTTAGCTTCTAGGCCTCCCTATTTAGTTTTTCATAAAGACAGGGTGTTCTTAAGAACCAATTCATCCTTCCTAAGGTGGTGTCAGGATCTAACACTAATCAGACTATTAACCTTCCAGTATTCTTTCCAAATTTTTCGAACAAAGGTGAATACATTTTGCACTTATTACATATCTACAGACAGCCAAAGCACTTAAGAGCCCATTCAACCAAGTCCATGGCAGTTTCATCAGCTTTTTTATCCAGGACTTCCATGGACAATATTTGTATAGCTGCAATTCCTTTATTGCTCATTACAAATTGGATATGGCTTCAAGGAGAAGAGTGCCTTCAGCTCTACAGTACTCAGGAATATCCATCTTTAGAGTCGACCCAGGATTCAGGTAGCTGCAGACTCTGCCCCATATGTTGAGGAATGAATGAAAATTGACAACATCAGATAAAGAAGTTATGTACTCACCATAATGTTCCCATCTGTGTTGTCTATTTTCATTCTGCCTCAACTCCCCTCCCTCCAGCCCCCTACCCCTTTTCTCTTGATGACTTTTGGAAGAATGGGAGAGCATTAGAGGAACCAATGTTCCTTCTGTTTGAGCTCCAGATAGTGACTTTCCATCTTAAAGGTATAAATTTATTGTGTCATACAGTAAGAAGCTGAAAACAAGATCTGGGGAATGAAGGGAACTGCTGCATTGTGGGTAAGGGAGGAGCTTGAGAGCTTGTAGTATCCACAAGCTGTAAAACAGAGGCCAAGTTAGATCCAAGGATCAGATCTAAACCCATATGTTGAGGAAAAATGAAAATGGATAACACAGATGGAATGTTATGGTGACTACATAACTTCTTTTTTCTGAATTTACCCTGAATCTAGCCATCGGTCTCCCAGTTTTCTTTCTGGAACGTAAACATAAGAGAGGGAAGATTCTGTATACCTTGGATGTGCACAAGTAGCTGAGGTACTACCTTAACAGAACTAAGCCCTTCAGGAAAGCTGAACAGCTATTTATTTCCCTTTCTGGTGCTAAGAAGGCTCAGCCTGTTTGTCAGCAAACAGTTGATCATTGGTTGTCCTCTACTATTATTTTTTTTTGTTATTCCCACGATGGCAAATCTATTCAAGGCAAAGTTAAGGCACATTCCACCAGAGCCTTATATTTTTTGGAGGCATATGAGAAAGGAGTGGAGTATAGAAGTATTCTAGAGATGGAAACCCGGTCCTCTGTTTATACCTGTAGAAAACACTACAAACTGGATATTTTTCAAGTTCCAGAGCAGGCTTTGCAAGGACCATTCTTCATGGGCTCCTGGATCCTTATCCTTCATATTCCCAGTGTGACACCCCACCTCTGGTCCAGTAATCAGGGAGCCTCAATCCTCACCACTGGCACCAGTGGGGGATGTTCACTGAGAGGATAACAGGTATACACACAGTAACTCCAGATGCAGCTGTCTGCATCAAGCACAGTCAAGGACAATTTCCATTGAGAGCACTCAGGGAACACAGTCCAGGGCTGGTTTCTCTCTCTCTCTTTCTCCCAATCCCCAGTAAGACTCCCCACTACCACAGTTATAGAGTTGAGATCTCAGCTGAGTGACCAAGCCAAGACCTCCAGCACCCTCTCTGTCTAACCAGTGCTTTGTGTTCCTGCCCAAGTAGCTGACACACACACTCTTTGAGGTTTGATTTAAACATGCGCACACACACACACACACACACACACACACACACACACACACACACACACACACACACATACACACACACACCTACACCTACCTGGGAAAGGCTGGCACAGGTTTACTTGCTATTCCCCATTCTGCCCAGACTATAAGGTAGTTATGACTGCCACCAGACACTCCTGCCAGCTACCTTAAGGCTCTTCCAAAGGTACCCAATATACTGAGTGAAATTAATATTAATACAAATGGTAGTTTGACCAAGAGCAAGGCTATTAGGAGTGGCCCCCACAGTGTCACCAATAAATATACAAATACTCTCAAAACTTAAATATCTATGCAAAGATCAGTCACAATGAAAGTTTAAATACATTAAATAATGAATTAAAAGAACAAGGACATGCTAAGTATATATTCACAGTGACATCCAAGTTTAAAATCACAGGAAATATTTAAAATAACATTGAAGGAGACACCCAGACAAATAAAGAAAAACAATATCTAAACTAAGCTTCACTATATTCCTGACTGAATTTAAGAATTATACTTTTCCCTAATAACTTACTTAATAGAGCAAGGCAGATTATGTGGTGAATGGTCCATCTTGTTGTCAGGCCCAAGACAGAACATAGAATGCTCAGTCTCACTAAGAGCCTTCTCAAAATAATATCTAAAATATTACTTCTGGGATAGCTTGCAGAATGACATCACTTCTGGTCATCTGACTTCTAGTTGGCATGCAATCCCCCATTGCTGGAAGCTGGCAGGATTTAGCTACCTGTAAAAATACGCACATAAGGGCTTGTTCTTAGATCTGTGGCAGGTGCTGGAAGTCATAAAAAAATTCATACCTCCATGCTTCCAGAATAGCAATTAGTTCACCCCAAAGACAATACAGAAAGCTTCCTAGTACAGACTTTGTGTCTCTGGCTGCATTGAAACCTGTGAGATAGCATCTTTATGGCCGAGCCTCTAAAGTCATTTAATTTCAGATGTATTTTAAAGTTTGCTGGACTGAGGGTAACCTTCCAGTTTCCTTTTTTTAAAACATATACATTTAAGCAGTTACAATAGTGCATGTACATTTCTGTTCTCTCCAGTAGGGCACACTGTGGATACATTTTAAACACAACCATTTTATAAATACCTTTTCATCACAAACATCTGTACAAATCAATTTGATATATACATGACATACAGTTCTAATACATTTGTAACATCAGGATCATGTATACATCAGTTTAATATTCACATATGACATATAATTATTTACAAAATTCCAGCTAGCTGTGCTGGCAGTGCCTCCTATCATCACACCCAGGTAGGGTAAACTTTGGGAGTCTATGCATATGCCATTGAGGTTGTGTGAATGATGAATGTAGTACAGCTGGATAAGTCCTACTTACGTCTAACAGTAGAGTTTTAAATTTCACACTGCCTCAGTGGTAGCACCCTCCCACCATCCCCCTTATTTTATATATAGTTCAATAATATCCAACCATACTGTGCTGTTGGTTGGCTTTGGTTACTTGGTTTGGTGTTTTGTGGCTGCAAATTGGTTGGTTTCAGGCAATTCTTACTTCTGGTTCATCTTGTTTTTCCTACTTAACACTAAAAACCTGAATAGCCTACTTTGTGTGACAGGGGTTAAGCTTCCCATGTTGGGAGGGGCTTAACCATTCTCCTATCATAGGAAGGGGTTCTGAGCACTGGAAATTTGCCAGTGTGGGTTTGTGCAGGCATAGAACTTATATGCCACTGAGGCAGTGTGAAATTCTAACATCTACTGTTATAGGTAAGTAGGACTTCAAGTCTACTTTTATTTGCCTTTGCCTACTGTGCAACTCTGGCAAGTCCCTTAACCTGCTTTTGGGATAAGTTTGAAAAAGGCCCTAGTGGATCAGTGCTCTAACCTGGTTGACAAATACAAGTAAAATAAAATGCAAAAAAGTTAATGACAGGAAAGAAATACAAATAAGTAGAACTAGAATGACCCCCCCCCCCCATTCACACACATACATACACACACACACACACACACACACACACACACACACACACACACTAACCATGTTGAACAGTTTCATGCATTTACAGTATTAAAATATTACTACCAAATGTCACTATAGGTTTTTCTGCTGATCATAGATGCAGTGTAGATAAAGTCCTGAAATAAACTGAAAGTCTTTTTCAGCTCAGCGGGACAAATTAGTTAAGTAGTTAACTGACTAAAGAAACAACAATAAAATAAGAAAAATACACAGCATAAATCAATGTTGTACCTCTCTAAAAATGCTTTTAGAATCGCTAAACAATATTTGAATAACTAACTAACTAGATAGATAAATAATCTAAATATGAATAAAACAAATCTCACACATCCTCCCTCGTAGGCTTAAATTTGTATCCTTAGCTTCCTTATAAACTGTTTAGGTAATCACACTGATATGAAAGGAGTACCTTCCTTTCCTCTGGGGATACCTCCTTTTGTCCTAGGCTTTGGCTGTTGTATTCCTTTCCTGTCTGTATTATTTCTTTCTTTCTAGATTTTATCGCCAGAGCACCATTCTTAGCCAGTCCTACTTTTCAGTGCATTTCTGACAGTTATGTTTATTGGACAGTTTTAGAAGTTATGTGATAAAAGTGCCCAAGGAAACAGAACTAGGTGACATTACACAGGGAAGTAGAATATACAAATGGCATTTGAAAAGCTATAAGAAAAGCCTGCTTGGTTGTGTGGCACAGAGGGATGGAGGCTTTATTGTGACCAAAGATTGTGTATTGACCCTGGCACTGGAGGAACCAGACAGAGGGGGGAGAGGGTATGGTTACTTGCCCCTCATGGGGGTTGGGGAGGTTAGCAGGTACTTAGGGGTCACATGGAGAAATGTGATTTCTCCAGTGCAGACTGGGAAAAAACATTTTTTTGTGCTTCAGGTCAGTGAGGACATCCCATTGCACTTCTCCCTTCTGTTCTCCTAACCAGGTATCCATTGGAGAAATGTAGAGCAAAGCAGGAAAATCCCTCAAACCACCTCTAATATTTGTCTAAATGATGGCCCCTCCTCATTGATGGAGAAAGAACAGACTGATTGTCTGGGAGGAGGCAGATGATCAATAGGCGGTAGGAGCAAAGAATATTATAAAGAATGCCTGGTTCGCATAGAGGAGTAAATCCGAGTACAACCCAGGCAACCCAAGTTCAGGGGGTGGTGGGAGGGATAGGCTATGGCCAGCAGCCTGAGTGTGTGGGTGCCAGTATCACTTACTGAACCAGGAACCCCGACATAAAGATTCGGATACTGCCAGGTGCAGCTGTAAGATTGGGTGAATCAATTTACATTTCAAGGCAGGGTCCCATGGCAGGGTGGAGGTACATATGAGGAGTTCATGACAGAGTCAGCAGCAACCATTTTGAGCCACTAACCACCACAATGAGGGAGTTTGATGGAGAGGGAATTACTCTTACATGAATAACTGCCTGATACATGATTCTCAACTTAGAAAAGAATCAGATAGCTGATATAATTCCTATCCCAGACAGAGACAGGGTGAGCCGTAAGACTTTTAATTGGAAATGAATGGTCCAGCTCTTACCCTGGAGGGGGAGCAAATAGATTGGTAGGGTGCTGTGTTGAGGAGGCCTGAAGATGGGTATGTGAGGGGGAAAGCAGTAATAAACATACTGTGAAAATATGTAATTAATATGCCATTAAAGCATGCAAAACTGTTGCTATTTAGCTTGTTTAAATACATATATATTCTGCTGTCCTCCAGAGTTCTCTGTTTCTTTTCATTTCAGTAGGACAAATTAGTTAAATAATTAACTGACTAAAGAAACAAGAATGAAGTAAGAAAAATACAAAAGTAAAGTAAATGTCAGTGTTATAACACACTAAAACTGCCTTTAGAACTGCTGAACATTTTTAATAAATAAATAGAGAATCTAAATATGATTTAAAAAAATCTGACACATCCTCCTTAGTAGGCTGAAATCTGTATTCTTAGTCTGCTTGTAAAAATGTGGAACTGTTTGGGTAATCACACTGATGAGGAGTGCCCTCCTATCGTACAGTGTTGTCCTGTATGTTTTCTTTTCCTTTATAACTTTCAACAAGCTTATAGTTACTAGAAATATTTATCCTGTTCTTTGTTTATGTCACACACTTCATTTTTAAACAGTTATCTTCTCCTTACTTTATATCACATAAATCACTTTTAAGTAAAGCACTGCTGAATGTGTACCAGTGTATGCTCTACAGAGTATCACTGTTAAAATAGATTAATGCTAGAAGCAATTACTCACCCAAAAGAGATAGCAAAAAACAAACAAGGCGTACTTAAGTACCCGGTTTGTTCTCATAATGTGTCATATGTTGGAGTCCCGACAGACAGAAGTTTCTTCAATTTAAGAAAGCTACAGTTTTACTCAAGGAAGATGAAAACAATAAACTCACTAAAGTTGCTATAATTCCTTCAACGGCTAGTCCAAAATCCTCAGCTCCTCTGTTTTTGAAAGGAGAAATACTCAACATGAGACTTATTGATGCATACTATCTGTCACCTACAAGTACTAGCATGTTTTGTGAGTTCTGATGTAAAAATGCAGAATCTCGTAAAAGCAATATTAACTTCTTAAACAGGTTTTGCTGGCTCAGACAGATACATTCCAACATTCATCAGACAGGAACTCTTAGCTGTGGGTGATAACATTTTTCTTTGACATGTTGCTATCTTGCAACCTCCACATCCCTCAGAAATGTTTACAAGGACGCTGCCCCTACACTCAGATCTGGAATTTGTGCTATTTTGTTATTATTTTTATAATTATTTGCTAACAATGGATGGATAAGCTTAAAGGACACTTTCCAAAGGGATGACATAAGAGCACTGTTAACAGGTAAGTGAAATGCCCCTTTTTCACGCACAGACTTGTTGGAAAAAAAAAAGAAATAAAACGGAGCACTGAGCACTGATTAGTATTAAACAGCAAAGGGAAATGAAAATATTGGGAAGCACTTACAAGCACAGGAGTAAAAATTAGTATCATGGAGTATAGACATCTTCCGCAGCTGAATTGTCTGATCCTACTAATAATCTCCTCAACAAGGAGGTTAGATTTCATCATGTGAATGAGCCTAGGCATTTGCAGGAAGCTTCCAGTTCAAGTAAAGACATGAGCTTTGTCATTAAAACTGTAACAGTTGGCAGTTTCCGATTTGTAGCAGTATCACATGTGGAGGTCCAAATGGATAATACTTGGAAGATACAAGCTAAGGAATATTTGAGAATAGTCAGGGAAGACGGTGTTGACATTCTTGACCTAAAAGATCTTGTAAGGGGATTTAGTTTGTTCCTTGCATAAGTATCTACAGATTTCTAGATGAGAAAGTGACTTCTAAATTAGAATGTAGCCAACCTGGTGTTGCAGATGGCATAAAGCCCTGACAGTGGTCCAGATGATCCAAGTTTGATTAGTGGCTTAGACATATGACTCAGTTGGAAGGGGGCATGCTGATATGGGAGGTATCATTCCGCAAGCCCTGGTACAGGCCAGGACTTGGAAAAATTGCTATGTTGGGTGAGTGGTTGGTCCAAGGAGGTATGGTGGACAAATTCTCAGAGGTCTTACCTCATTACCCAAGACAAACTACCAGAGAGAATCAGCATACTAGGGGTAGGGCCTTGGGGAAAAAAGCCCTGGTGCACATGATAGCACGTGTGATTCTTTTGATTTCTAGTTCCACTCCACTTCTCACCTGAAGGTTCCACTTCTCCTTCTCACTCCACCTGTGTTGGTCTCTGCTGGGAGGATACTATATGGTTAGGCCTGCTGTCCCTACTCCCCTTCCTTCTGTCACAGTGGCCCCACCAGCAGGGCATTATCAGGTGCGGAGGTCAAGAGTACCTGGAGCAGAAGCTGAGCAACTGATGGTCAGCTGGAGCAAATAAATTGTTAATCAGAATAACCAGTCCAGTTTAGCACAGGAAGAATAGAAGACAGTCAGTTTTGAAAATAGTAATGCAATGATGTTGTATCTCCAAATCTTTTGGGTTTTTATTACCATGACAGGACTGGACCCCATTCCTAAGTCAAAGTACGATTAAAGTTCATGAAATTAGTATTGTTTCAATCTTTGATGTCAGCCAAAAGTGCTCTTCTCAGCACCCGCAATGTGACCATTAATGACTCCTTCTGCAATTCGTATGGGTTTACATGGATTGGTAACATATCTAAATACAATTGTAGATTCTTTTTTATAAGAACCATTGCTCCTACTACTATTGGAACTGTCAGGATATCTTTCTTCCACATTGCTCTTGTTTCTGTCTGCAGATCCTGGTATTTTATGACTTTGTGTCTCTCTGTACGCAAGACGCTGTAGTCACTAGGTGTTGTGATTTCAATGATGAATGCTACGTTTGTCTTCTTTTCTTGAACCACTATATCCGGTATCAGTTAGGTTCCACTTATAAACCAGCAGATTTTGTTTAAGGTTGTTTATATCTGTTAAAAATTCATAGTAATGGTTTCAGGACTCATTAGAAGGGTGTACTGACAAGGAACATAGTCAGTGATGACACCAGCTGGTCTAGGTATGCGCCACTTTTTTTTTACCATGTTAAGATGACCACGGGTGCTAAACAAAATGGCTTTGATTTTAGTGATGTTACCATGAAGCTCCAAATAACCAAGCCCAGTACAAACATCACTGTATTTGAGCTTGTAAGCAGCCACATAATGTAACTGACTTGGAGCTCAAATAACCTTATCTATAACCTCAAAAATGAAAACATTAACAGCAATGGAAAAAAACAGTGTTACTAAAATAGATCCTGGGCTAACTCTCTCTCTCTCTCTCAATAGTCTAACATAGGGTTACTGAAGGTCCTAATCTGTAAGTAGCTATGAAACCAAAAATGAGAAATGGAAACTAAGCCATAAAGTGTAAGTTAACAACAGTAAAGCATAAATTACTGAATCACATAATTTGCCAAGGCCCAAAATCACCTCCTAGTAATCTTGCCCTCCTCCACTGAGTTAGCCCACTCTCACTCTCTCTGTCTCTCTCTATCTGTACATAGGAGGTGTTCTTTCAGCTGAAAACAGGGAAAATAAATAATGGGAACATCTTCTTCACTATCCTCCCCGCCACTCTAAACTATATTTGCCATTGCCCTACATAAAGTATCACCTTCCCATTGTACTCTTTTGACATTTATGTGGCTTCCTTGTAAGTCCACTAACTCATTATTGCTTTTTTCCATTATTCTTTGGAGGTGAGGTGAGTGTTTTTCCCCAAAAAACACTGGTTGTGCAACTAATAAGTCCCAGTACAAGACTTGTGTTCTGTCATTCAAATTAAGACTTTGCATTTTTTGTCATTATTTACTTAAATGTGTGCAACTCTCAATTGATGGTGTAATCTGGGATACAATGTCATTTTCATTTGTAGCTCAACTGATGGGTCTCAGATATACCTCTCAAACTCTAAAACAAAAAATCTGGACAAACCCATAAATACTGGGGGGGCAAAGGACCAAAAATAGGGAACATTTTTAAATATTGCTCTTAAAAACTTAGAAAATTGATAGAAAAACAGGTTTTGCATTAGCATGAATTTTCTAAAGGGTATAAAGTCTGCAACACAAATGTCTGTTATTATTTTCTGACTTCAGTCTTCAGTGATTTGCCAATGACTTGTTAGAAAACCACAGTTTTATGAAAAACAGACCAAAAATATGAGGTAAATGTCTGGACATTCTGCGAAAATCTGTACAGTTGGGAGGTATGGTCTCAGATCTAGCTTGGTCGCTTTTGCTAGATTCATGGATCCAACTCTTGAGCTCCTCCATTTACCCGTAATGCCCCACTCACTTAACATACCACAAATCTCATTTGCCGCCATACCGCATAAAAGCAGATCTCCTTTCAAGTTTTTGGATGTTGTTTCAGCCTTTAAAGGTTATACATTTCCTTACTTTGGATTATCTTTAACTTTGTTTCCCTTTCCGCCCTTATTTTCTACACAGTTTTACGGGTTCTTTCTGGTAGGCAGTTCTTTTTCCCTAACCCTTAGTAGTCTGAGTACTTTACTGAGTACCATTGTGGGTACTCTTGTTTCCTTCTCTTATTCTGCCTTTTTTCCTACCCTCTGGAAAGCATCTCTTTGTACCATTGTTGGTAATTCCTCAAAAAAAAAAAGATTTTTATTAGTGTAGTCTTTTAAAACTTCTCATTTATTTCTTCAAAAAATGGCAGATAAACCGACTGGTTTTAAAAAATGCACTTTCTGTGTGCATATGATTCCCAGTTCTGATGCCCACAGAGAATGTGTTTATTGTTTGGGTGCTGCCCATTTAGATGTCGACTGCTCTATCTGTGCAGGCTTTAATACCAGAGCTCTCTGACAGGAGAAATAAACTGGTACTGAAGGGTCTTGTTTACGCTACATCTTCTTTAGCTACTGGGGCTCAACCCCCCTCTAAGATGTCCAAAAAAGGGAAGCCTGAATTGGCTATAAAGGATAAGGACCCTAAGTAAAAGTCTCTGGACCATTCACTGTCATTGACTCCAACCTTCAAGCCTCCTGCAAATTTTCAGAAACATCATACCCAACACCCTCAGATCTCTCTCCTTGAAGCCTAAGTCACCTTGGAATCAGTCACCCCAGTTCTTGCTGGAGCCGATCTCTCCTTGACTCCACTCACCTTTTTTCCAGGAGACTCTGAGGAGACAGTCCATGCCACCATCTACCAGCACCTCTCCTAGGCCCTCCAGGAGCTTATCTGAAGCAGAAGTGGATAGGGTTATGAGGAAGTTCCTCAGAGCTCAGATCCAGATTGGTGTAATCCTGGATCATATTCAGAAGTTAATTCATACCATTTTTCACAAATTCCTAATCATATAATTGACAAAAAGAAAAATCTAGCAAAGCTAGACTTTCCACTGTGTAATACCTTAAATCTGTTTTATCAGAGGCAACATGGAATATATGCAAATTACCCTTTAAGGATATCAGGTGTTTCATCTAAGTAGCAAGGTATCACACAGTGGAAAGTCTAGCTTTGCTAAATTTTTCTTTTTTTGCTTTTTAACCAATTGTTTTTTCTGTGTGACCTTTTTAATCAATGTTTTAGTTTCCCCATATAATTGAGGAAAATCCCTGATGTATCACACAATCAGTGGGATGCAGCAGCCCTCAAAATAAGAAAGCTGCTTGAAAAAAAAAGAAGAGTCATCCAAAAAGTTCCCCCAGACCAGATAGGATCTGGAATTTTTTCAAGATTCTTTTAGTGCCAAAAAAGACAAGGGACTTGAGACCCATTAAACCAGTATGTGAAATACTCAAAGTTCCAAATGGTCACGTTTCAGTCCATTTTACCCCTGCTGCAAAAGGACGATTAGATGTGCTCAACAGAACTTCAGGATACATACTATCACATCAAAATGAACAGGCGTTCCAGAAGATATCTACGCTTTCAACTGGGAGCCAGTTATTACCAGTTCAGAGCGCCACCCTTTGGACTCACCATAGCACCCAGGGTGTTTACCAAATGCATGACAATGGTAGCAGCTCACATAAGACTGCTAGGATTCCAGGTGTTTACATATTTAAACGATTGGTTCCCAACTGCTCCAGCCAGACATCTACTTTTACAAGCATGGGGCTACTTGCTCCACTTATGTCACAATCTGGGCACTACAGTCAACTACAAGTTGCAACTCACTGCTACACAGAACCTGGAGTTCATAGGTGCTCATCTAAATGTGGTGAATTAGATAGTGTCTCTTCCTCCAACAAGAGTACAAACCCTCAAATCCCAGGTAAGGGAAGTGATCTTGCATTCCTGTCCTCCAGCACAACTAGTCTTACAAGCCTTGGGGGTCCATGGCAGCAGCAATAACTCTAATTCTGTTAGCCAGATTTCATATGCGGATTATACAGTGGACTCTGTCAGTTTAGTGGTCTATTTTTCAGTAGCCTTTGTATATTCCAGTCAGGACTAAACAGGTTTGCAAGGATTACCTTCTCTGGTGGATCCTTTCAAATAAAGTTTCTCAAGGGCATCCTTTTGTTTTTCCTCTACCGGTAGTCAATCACAGTAAACATGGATGGCTTCCATCTGGGGTGAGGGGCATTTCTTGGGAAGGACAGTCAATTCACATATCAATGTCCTGGAGATGAGAGCCATCCCTCTAATGTTGCAGGCCCGTCAAGATGCTCTCTCCTCTGGGACGATTGCAGTCCAAATGGACAATATGTCTGTAGTCTGGTACATCAACAAATGGGGGAAACTAGATCTTATCCTCTATGTCGTGAGGCAATGAGAATGTGGCAGTGGGCAATTTCTTCTGGTCACTTTCTCATTGCAACACGTATACCTGGGAAAAACAATGTACTTGCAGACAAACTAAGAAGATCCATTCTGATGCCTCCTAAGTAGTCTTTCAATTTGAAAGTGACAGAGAGAATTTTCCATCAGTGGGTCTAGCCATGCTGCAGTCTCTTTGCTTCCCCCACAACAACTAGCGGAACAGGTTCTTCAGCCTGATAGCCCCTCTGAGAGAGTCACTGAGAGATACAATACTTCACAATTGCCCCCCTGGTCTCCTCTCTGCTTATCCCCCATTACTTCTACTCCTCAAATGTCTACAGAAAGCTTACCAGTTGAATAGCAGAGTTATCTTCATTGCATCTTTTTGGCATTATCAATTGGTTTCGCTTCCTGTGGCCTCATCTTCTGTAGCCGCCCTGGGTACTGGATCCCAATCCTGACCTCCTGCCTCATCAGACAGGGATGACTCAACTAGACATAACAGGTCTCAAGTTAACTGCATGGTTTCCTCCAGTTCCAATGATAGCTAGACAGCCCATGCTTTCCTCCATAGTCTGAGATATTGTGTTGTCTTCTCAAAAGTCTTCAACTAGAAAGATTTACAGAAGTAAGTGGAAAATATTTTGTGTTTGGGCCCGCCAGAGACATTTCAACCCTTTTTCTGCCTCAATCTCAGCTGTACTCATCTTTTTAGCATACGTCTTCAGAGAGGACTAGTTTCTCAGCTATCAAAGTTCAGTTAACCGCCATTTCCAATTATCATTCAGGCAAAAATCACGCTTCTTTTGCTTCTTGTAAGTTGTGCAAGACTTTTCTGAAAGGCACCTTTTTACTTAGGCTTCCCAATCAGGGACCCTAATCCTTCATGGGATTTAACAATCTTACTTCAAAGTCTGACTCAAAGTCCTTTTGAACCTTCAGCCAAGTAAGACCTAAAATTGTTGTTCTGAAAGACCTTTTCCCTAGTAGCCATTACATCAGCTAGATGAGTATCTGAACTCCAGTCTGTTTCCTCTAAGTCTCCATACGTGATTTTTCATAAGAATAGGGTGTCTTTATGTATTACTCCATCTTTTTTACCTAAAGTGGCTTCTGAGTCAGACATTAATCAGGTCATTAATCTCCCAGATTTCTTCCCAAAATTCTCCAGTAAAGGTGAATACATACTGCATCTTTTGGATATGCACAGGTAACTTCTTTTTTATCTTCTTTGAACCAGAGATTTCAGAAAATCTGACCAATTATTTGTATCCTTTTCTCGTAACAGATTTGGTATGGCAGTTTTCAAGGCGGCTTTAGTCAAATGCTTGACTGATTGCATATCCTTTGTCTGTAAACAGAGGGGTTTGTCTTTACCTAAGCCACCAAGAACACATTCCACAAGGTCTGTTCCTCAGCATTTTGCTCAAGAGCTTTGATAGACGACATTTGTGCAGCGGCCACTTGGTCCAGTATTCATAACATTGCTGCTCATTACAAATTGGATTTGATTTCTAGAAACAGAGCTGCCTTTGGCTCTGCAAATATCCTTCCTTGGGGACCATCCAAGGTTCATCTTCATAGCTTCACAGGTTCATAGAAGGCTATTAAGCTAACGGCCCTAGAGCCCTTACAAATCTAGCCATATTTATCCCAAGTTGCCCCAATTACTGCTGGATAGGTGAGTGAAGTTCACAGAGGTAAAGTTTTATGTTAGTTAATATCAACTTCCTTTGTCCAGGAGGGAAATGGGTGCCACCCCAGGAGTGAATTTGCAGTCACTCATCCATTGATCTAGGTTGGATTTGAAGAGGGTCAGGGAGGGCCTCTGTTTAATGTGAATTGGAAGCTTGTTCCAGAGGAGTGACAGTCTCTGGGAGATGTATCTGTCTCTCCAGCATGACCTGTTTGTGTCCCCAACATAGCTGGGAACTCTGTCCCATCAGTTAAGGCACAAATGAAAATGACAACATCAGATACAAACGTATGTACTCACCATAATGATGCATTTGTGTTGCCCATTTTCATTGGTCCTCAGTTTCCCCCCTCCTAACACCCTCCCCTAAGAGACTTTTCCTGAGAACCTATAGTTCCTCGTTTGAGCTCCAGTTTTATCTATACTGTTTCTACTCTATTCATTCTGTATTTTATAAACTGTATTGCTAGGTGCTGCAAACTCAATCTAAGGTATGTTAGGTTAGTGGGGCATTATGGGTAAAGGGAAAAGCTTGAGAGTTGAATCTGTGAATCTAGTAGCTAAGCCGGATTCAAGGTCGGATCCAGGACTCATCGCTTGAGTTAGAATGAAAATGACCAACACAGATGCATCATTATGGTGAGTACATAACTTTTGTATATCTCTTCACCTCAGGATGACTTTTTATAAGTTGGGAGTTGAGATAGGTTACAGGGAGTCAGAGAGATGGTTACAAATCAATATATTGTTATGAAAGTGACTGGTGCTCTGCAATTAAGGTTAACTTATCAGCGGTACTAACAGTATAGGAGGGAATTTCTACCTACTGAATAATTTTGTAATCTTTTGTAATCTTAATAAGCTTTCTTCTTTTAAATTCCTACCAGATATGTTTTAGTTAAAAGGCGGGGAATTATGTATCATTGTGCTTTGTTGCGTTATAAACCCAGAGTGCTTCACTTTTATCAAACACTTGGAAAGTCTGAGTAGGGTCCATTTTGGATATTGAAATAACCTACACAGTCTATCAGTGCATTTAGGATGGGTGAACGTGAGCCTATTGAGAAAAGGGAGCATATTAAGGTGAAATAAATAATTCTAGGGTAACACACTTCCTGAAAATGCAGCATTATATGTCAGTATTGCTTAAGGGTATTTTGCCTAATGACAATATGCATCTGTATTTCAGATATGAAAACTGGAAACCACAATACAGGATGGTTTGAGGACAGGGCAAGGAGACTATTGGACACCGGGTAAGTAACAGATATGTAAATGGACAAACAGAAGGAGAGGAAAAAGTGCATCAGTAAACTCCCTAAATCAGAAGTCAGACGGTTATAGTAATTTGAAACTTTAGAAGCATAGGCCCTAGTCAAAGTCTAGGAGCATAACAGTAAAGTGCCTTCTCCAACAAGGACTCAAACCTAGACTCTTGGGAAATACTAAAGACTTTTATGTATTTATAATAAAAGTTGCACAGTGATGTCTTTGTCATTTATTTATTTATATTAATTTTTTTCTATTGTTTATTTTGGTGGGATTATGGACTCTTAAAACTGGAATGGGAGGCTGTTTTATGACATTCTTGAAAGAAGCAAAGAAGTATCCAGTGTCTTTCTTTGTCTGTCCAGTAAAATTTGGCTAGTACTATTGCCTTGGTTGTGTCTATCCCCAAGTGAATTCCTAATACATGACTGTGGGCTACTGTCTTTATTACTGGTCGACTTTAAACTTGGTGTAGAGGTTCTTCTTTATACCTACTCACTGTATATAACCGGTCATCTTTCAGCTCATAATGGGGTAAGATGGAATATGAACATCCTATTCACTGTTTTCCCCAGAACCCTAGATATACTGTCTCTTGCCCTATTTAAAGTATCATCTTCCCATGATACTGTTTGAAAATTTATGTGGCTTACTTGTAAGTCCATTAACTCAGGATTACTTTCTCCCATGGCTTATTTTGAGGTGAAAGGTGTAACTTCTTTCCCCAAAGCACTGGCAGTGCAGCTTTTTCTATGCCCTCCCTATAAAGGGTAATTCTGTACAAACATCGTTATCTACACTAATGTCTTTGTAAGTTTAGCACATGTTTAGACAAGTCAGCACTCAAAGCCCCTGTCCAGCAGGGACACAGGTGGAATCCCAGGGGTGTATTTTCTGTTTTCCATCCAGTTATCCAGGTTGTGCTTAAAAAGTGATAATGAGGTACTTTGCTTGACGTGGAGAGGGAGTCTATTCCACAGATGGGGGAGTCTCTGGGACACAAATCTGCCCTACTAACAAGTCCTATTGACATCACAGACCAGGTTGAGCTTGCACATACAGGTTGCTCGAGTGGAGCTTGACTTGGGGATATGCAGCAGTCCCATCAAGGCGGGGTCTGAGATTGCTTTGTATGCCAGACAGAGGTCACCTCTGAGGAGACTGTATGAAACTGAGTAGAGGGACAGGGCTTTTAGCCTATATGTGTAAGGTAGATTTTTGAGGCCTTGGATTCTCAGAGGAACCTCTGTGGTCTTTCCAGCTGCTGGATGTGCTTTGCAAGGTACATGCCAAAGGAGGCGTTGCGCTCAATAATTGGCTTTATAGGGGAAGAATACAGGGATGTTATGAATGATGTTCATCATTCCCACTATCTCAGTAGCATTTTAAATTATGTGCCAAGGTAACCCAGTACTGGCTAGGTTTCAAAAGCTCAGACTCTTCTCCCTCTCTCTTCCTGTAACAGCTGTTTGGTTGACCATATCTTGAGAGGGAAACCTTCAGCTGCCACAGGAAGTGAGAGATCACGCTTTCTGTTGTCCAAAAAAAAAAAAAAACAAAAATCCTCTGACTCTTCACAGGATACAGTGCCTTTTCCAGCGTACTGCTGAGATAAGCCCCATTTGAGGCCCCCCCTTCCTCTCATTGTATTGTTAGATTTGTTATTTGCTTTCTATTTAAAACATTTTTTTTTATTTCTCTTTACAGTAATTACTAATGGAATTCCTGTTTATTTGCTTTTGATCTTTCACAAATGCTAGGCTGTCTGCTCCTGTGGGCCATTTTAACCTTAAGACAATTTCCCCAAACATGAGAATCAAATCCTGTATTTTGTGTCTGTGAGGTAAAGACCTTAACCATTAATGTGAAGTTGTTTTATCTCGCCTTCATTCTTACTGATGGGTTCAGAGCCGATCCTCGGCTCCAACTCGGCCAAATGTTAAAGCTCGAGGTTTTCAACCAGCTCATGGCCTACTCCTTATCCCATGATGCACTGGTGCTTCCCCCAGATCTCGTTTGCCGCTGCAACAGATTGGGCATTTCACCAGCTCTGGCCAGTGAATATAAGTATTTTTCTCAAGTTTAATATTTTTTTTTCTAAATATTTCATCTTTTATATAGTTAGTTAGTTTAGAGAATTATATGTAGCATACCTTTCTCTCTCTCTCTTTTGTGGCCATTTGTATTAGGCCTAGTTTAACTCCCTTTTCCCATTTATTCAAAACATTGATAGTTATAGCTTTCACTTATATACATATATATCTGTGTGTGGTGTGTTTATTGTTAGTAGTATAAAAGGCTTAGATATAGTTTTTTTTGTGAGCCCATTTTTTTATTTAGGGCTATTTCTTCTTTAATATATAGATTGTTTAAATTAGAAGGCTTTAAGGACTGTTTATAGTATTCTAGTGTGATTATTGTTTTTTGTAGAATTGTTGATATATCTCAGGTGAAATCTAAGTCGGGTTTCAAAAAATGCCCTAAGCATGGGCAGAAGATGTCCATTACTGATGGACACTTGGACTGAGTATATTGTTTGGGGGAGGTTCACCTCCAAGAAAATTGTTCCATATGCCACTCGTTCAGTACTAGGGGTGCTGCATGAAAGAAAAGGTAAACTGATAGCTAGAGGACTGGTTAAGTCTTCCTTTCAGGACTCATTAGATAAGGGCAAGACCCAAGACAAGAATTCAAAATCTTCCAAGTCTTCTTCTGGATCAGAGCCAAAGACAAGCTCATCGACTCCAAAAAAATCGGACAGACCATCTACCTTGGCGCCACAAGTTTTGGAGCCAACGGTTTTGCTTCTTGGTGGGAGCTGGTCCCCGGTTTTGGATCCGGTATCTCCTACCCTTAAATCTCCTATTTTACAGTCAGTGGCTTCTTCCTAGGTTCTTCTCATCCTCAAGACTCTCTGATAAGGATGCGGATCGCGTGGTGCAGAGGTTTCTCCAGACACTGGCACAAGCTAAGATTTTGTCTGGGCTGACCCTTGGGGCTCTGGGCCCAACTGAGACCCAGTACATTACTTCTGTTCCTCCTCCAATCTGACTTGAGGTTTTGGAGCCGGAGTGTTCGGAGCTGATGATCGTGGATCTGCCGGAGCCGACACCTGCTCCAGGCCTGTCATTTCCAACTACTCTTACTTCCTTGGTGCCGACCGTGGAGCCTAGGAGCCGACATGTGCTGGTTGGGTCTGGGGAGAATAGTCAAACTGACCTCTTGGTTCCAACTTTACCTCTTGGGGCTTCGGCATGGCTGCGTTCGGCTCCTACCTCTGGTTCGGATCCCACTGCTTCGATGCTGGGGAGATCACCTGCTTCTTCAGATCCAGGGGTTTCCTCTCATCGGAGCCGGGGGGCTTTTGATGCCATGAGGAGATTATTGTCCCCTCGGGCTCCCATATTATCAGAACCGACAACCTCCTCCCCCAAAGCGCCTGTGACTACCTCTGCTTCACTTGTCCCCTCAAAAGTGTAAAAACCCAGAGCCTCAGGTTGGCTCATTGGGTGAGCCCTGCTCTTCCGAGACCTCACCAGAAGCTCCCACTGAAGAGGTTCCCAGGAAGAGACTTTGCATGAGGAAGCATCTGGACTCCCCACAAGAATATGTCATGTCAGATACTGACTTAGATGAGTCAGAAAGGTCCCCACGGTCCCTCTCTGATGATATCTCGTTCAGCGATCTCTAGGAAATTTTCAAACAGAGGAATGGCTGGAAGCCCATTAACCATACTGATGATGAGTCAGTTCTCCTGAAGACTTTCAGGTCTCAACCCTACACCTCTTGGGTGTCTCCTCCTTTTGATGAGCTGATGGAACTCATCTCTCAAAAGGCTTGGAGTCCCCGGATACCATGCTAGCTGTCCCGTGGAGGCCTAACAAATTTATGACTTCCCCAGGACAAGGCTTTCCTAACCAAAGGAGTACCCGTTAATGGTATGGCGGTGGTGGCAGCCACCAAAAAGGAGTTGTCAGAGACCTCTGCATCTGTTCATCCTCCTAACACGGATTCTAGGATCATGGACAGATATGGTAAGCACATGTTTAGTTCAGCGGCCTTTGCTCTTTGATCCCTGAACTAGCTCACGCATTTTACTAGCCTGCACAGAGATCTCCTTAAAGAGCTGGGAGATACTCTACAGGGTGCAGTAGCTGCAGGAGTTTCAGATGAAGTAACTTCCAAGCTTGCTACCCTAAATTCCCTTGTAAACTCTTCCATGCGTCTGATTTCATACACAGTTGATGGAACGAGCAGGGCAGCGGGTACAGGAATTGCTCTTAGGAGACATTCCTGGATGTGCTTATGTCCTTTGCAGAGCCCTTTAATTCATTATTTGTGAGCACTCCTTTTGATAGCGCCTCCCTGTTTGGACCCAAAGTGAAGGAAATGCTTACCAGGAGTGAGCAGGATGGAAAGACTCTTGTCTGCTATTGGAGTCCATTTTTCCACCCCTACCAGACCTTACCCCACAGGTCAGAAGGGCGGGAGTGAAAATGTGGTTCTGTAAAACTCAAGGAGCTTTCCAGGACACTTGTGGTGAACACCCCTCTCGAGGCAGAGGAGGGGGTAATAATGGAAGACACCACCCACGTGGCTGAGGGGGTCTGCAGAATCGGGGCAACAGAGATCAGTTCTTTGGAAAGCCCTATCAGCGCTCTTGAAAGGAGGCCCACCTGTCCATCTCTGGAGGCAGTCGGGGGACACTTATCTCTGTACCCTGACGCCTGGCAAAACATAACAAAAGATCACTGGGTGCAAAGCATAATATCCAGAGGATACTCCATTCCCTTTGCCACCCCACCACCCCTTGTAAGAAAAATCCCGGATGTCCCACCCAGTGACAGGGAACAAGCAACCATAGAGATTCAAAGGTTGCTAGAAAAAAGAGTCATCCAACCAGTCCTGGCAGACCAGAGAGGATCCGAAACTTATTCAAGGTTCTTTTTAGTTCCAAAGAAAACAGGGGACTGGAGACCCACTTTGGACCTCAGCAGACTAAACAAATCTGTCAAAAAAACAAAGTTTCGGATGGTCATGCTACAGCCGATACTTTCCTTTCTCAGGAAAGACAATTGGATGTGCTTGATAGATCTCCAGGATGTGTACTGTCACATCAAAATGGCCAGGTCATCCAGAGATCATCTGCGCTTTCAGCTGGGTGCCAGCCACTACCAGTTTCAAGCTCTGCCCTTTGGGCTCACTACAGCCCTCAGAGTGTTCACCAAATGCATGGCAGTAGTCACAGCTCACCTGAGACATTTAGGATTCCAGGTGTTTCCATACCTAGGCGACTGGCTCCTCACTGCCACCACCAGGCATCAACTCATACTAACAAGGGACACAAACTTAGACCTCTGCAGTCAGTTGGGGATTACCATAAACTCAGAAAAATCTGCCTTATCACCATCCAAACATACTGTCTTTATAGGAGCAGATATATATACCATTTCCATGACTGTAAAACATCCACCGGAAAGGGTTTGTGTTTTACGAAAACAGGTCCTAATCCTTCTAGCAAAAGAAAAAGCCCCAGCTTCAGTGGTGCTCAAATTATTGGGGACAATGGCGGCAGCACTCATTTCAATTCCTTTAGGTCAAATGCACATGCGTATACTACAATGGCTTCTGTTCACACAATGGTCCTTTCAGGAACTTCCAATGTCTCATCAAATCCTAATAACGAACTCATGTAAGAATGACCTTCACTGGTTGCTGACATCTCATCAAGTAACAATAGGTCGCCCCTTTGTTCTACCTGCTCCCATTGCCACTGTGACCACAGACGCCTCCCTGATAGGGTGGGGGGGGGCATTATCAGGGAAGAACAGCCCAAGGCACGTGGAAACAACATGAGGCTCATCTGCATATCAATGTCCTAGAGATGAGAGTGGTACTTCTAGCATTGCAGTCCTTTCAAGACTCCCTTCCTCTAGAAACTATTGCAATTCAGACAGACAATATGTCAGGGGTCTGGTACATTAACAAACAAGGAGGAACCAGATCTTACCCCTATGTCGAGAGGCCCTGAGAGTATGGCAGTGGGCAACTTCCACCCAGTGCTTTCTGATAGCAACGTACATCCTGGGGAAGTCCAATGTGATAGCAGACAAATTGAGCAGAGCAATTCTATTGCCTCACGAATGGTCCCTGAAACAAGAAGTGGTGGAAAGGATATTCTGCAGATGGGGCCAGCCTTGCTGCGACCTCTTTCCAGCTCCAATAAACGCAAAATGCAGCAGCTATTTTGCCCTAATTTCCCCTATGGGAGAGTCCCCAAGGGACACGCTTGTACACAGTTGCCTCCCCCCCCAGGTCTCCTTCATGCATTTCCACATTTTCCACTGATGCCCAAAGTTTTACAGAAAGCAAATACTCTGGGAAGGACCATTATTCTAATAGCCCCTTACTGGCCTCGTCAAATTTGGTTCCCCTTTCTTTATCCTTATCTATTGGAAGAACCTTGGCTCCTGGAACCAGTTCCAAATCTTCTGACTTATTCATCAGGGGCTCTTCATCCCACACTTCATACCCTCAAATTGACATCTTGGCTGCTCCAGTTCCCAGAATAGCCAGGTTTCAAAATCTCTCAGCTGCAGCTCAGCACATTATAATATCCTCCCATAAATCATCTACCAGGAAGTTATACCTTAGTAAATGGAAGAGATTTTCTATATGGGCTTCTCAAAACAATATTGACCCATATCTACCCTCAATTTCATCCATTTTAGAGTTTTTGACCAAATGTTTCAATGAAGGAGCAGCTGCTTCAACCATTAGGGTTCAGTTAGTGGCAATCTCTAACTTTCACCCTGGTGATCAGGGGTCTAATATCATGTCCCACAGACTCTCCAAAGCCTTTCTTAAGGGCACCAATCATTTGAGACCCCATATTCGGTCCCCAGTTACACCATGGAATCTACATTTTGTCCTTTCTCGTATCATTTTATCCCCATTCGAACCAGCCTCATCTTGTAACCTGAAATATCTATCATGGAAAACCATTTTTTCTAGAAGTTATTATGTCAGCTTGGAGGGTTTCAGAGTTACACACCTTGTCCATAAAACCTCCATATTTAATATTTCATAATGATAGAGTTTTTCTTTGGACAAATCCATCATTTTTACCTAAGGTATCTTCAAAGACAAATCTCAATCAGACTATAGAATTACCTGTTTTTTTCCCTAATTATTCTAATAAGATGGAATATACACTGCACAAGTTGGATGTCCACAGGCAGTTTGATTCTATTTACATAGGACTAAGGACATTAGAAAATCAGAACAGCTCTTTGTTCATTTTCAGACTCAAAGAAAGGTGCTCCAGTAGTAAAAAAACACCTTGTCAAAATGGTTATCAGATTGCATCTCTTTTACATACAGTTCTGTCCATTCACCATTACATAAAAAAATAAAGGTCCATTCAGCTAGAGCTGTTTCCACATCTTCAGCCTTTCTGGCCAAACTACCAATAGATTCCATTTGTGCAGCAGCCACATGGTCTAGACCACATACCTTTATCAATCATTACAAATTGGACAAGGCCTGCAGGGACAGGGCCTCCTTTGGTTCCACTGTCCTGAGGAATATACTCCCGTGAGCCACCCGAGAAAGAAGGCGAGATAGAACAACTTCACATAAAGAAGTTATGTACTCACCATAATGTTCCATGTGAGTTGTTCATCTCAACTTCATTCTTACGTCCCACCCTCCAACCCCTTACCAGTGTCTTGTGGACTGAGAAGTTGAAACAAGTTTGGGTTGTCTTTAGTCCTTATCTAGTATACCCTTGGAAACTAAATTTTTTTTGCAGAACTTATTTAGTCTACTTAGTTGGCAGCAAACAAGATCTGAGGGAAGCACCAGTGCATCATGGGATAGGGAGTAGTCCATGAGATGGTTGAAGACCTCGAGCTTTAGCATTTGGCTGAGTTGGAGCCGATCCATCAGCAAGAATGAAGGCAAGATGAACAACTGACATGGAACATTATAGTGAGTACATAACTTCTTTTTCCATCCCTCATTTGTTTTCACTGTTTCTGTGGAAGCTTTCAATATTTCTCTTAGAACTGCAAAGTGTGTGTGTGTGTGTGTGTGTGTGTGTGTGTGTGTGTGTGTGTGTGTGTGTGTGTGTGTGTGTGTGTGTATGTGTGTGTGTGTAGTACCTCCCTCTCAACAGTACAGATTTTCACAGAAAGTCCAGATTTTTATCTAATAGTTTTGGTCTGTTTTTCATAAAACTGTGGTTTTCTGACAAATTAGTGGCAAATCATTGCATACTGAAGTTTGAAAATAATGACAGACAGTTGAGTTTTAGACTTCATATCCTTCAGAAAATTCATGATAATGTCCAACCTTTTATTCTATTGACTTTCTAAGTTTGTAACAGCAGTATTTAAAATTGTTCCTATTTTTGGGCCTTTGTCCCACTTTTATTTGTGGCTTTGTCCAGATTTCTTGCTCTAAGAGGTTGAGAGGTATGTTTTGTGTGTGTGTGTGTGTGTGTGTGTGTGTGTGTGTGTGTGTGTGTGTGGGCGTGTGCGCGTGTGCGTGTTGCCTCTTGCAGTCAGAGCCACAAATTAATTGCGCCTGTATTACTGCTGTTAAGCTCCTTTACTTTCACCTTTTGACAGAAAAATATTGCTGAACTTGGATTTTTCAGCATTTATATATTATTCATTTTATGTATGACTCTGCTATGTGTGTTTTCAACATTGAATCATGATTTTTCCACAAATTATTTGAATGTATTGTGGAAATTTTACTCTTTGACAAGAAAATATGAGTTTAAATTGAGATTAAACATTATTTTTATTGCATAAAAGAGGAAAGAGTGCATCAGTAAACTCCCTAAATCAGAAGTCAGATTGTTATAGTAATTTAAAACCTTAGAAGCATAGACCCTAGTCAGCATTTAAGAGCATAACAGTAAAGTGCTTTAACGTGGTTAAAGTGTGTGGAGCTAATTTTTAATGCTGATATGGCATGTTGGTTGCGTTGGTGTTTGGACTTTGTGTACTGGAATTTCTTCATCTTCCATCAGTTGTGAAAGAGTTCTGAATACATTACAAACTTTTTTTTTTTTGTGATAATGGGACAGTTTGGCAGAGTTTAGCTGTGTGGGGGCATATTTACTTCTAGAAACTTTGTGATTATTGTGATACATTATCCAACACTGTCAGTTTATTATTACGGCTGTTGTTCTCTCCTCTGCCTTGATGGATCCTAACTTTGGTACCTCCAATCAAATTCGGTTGCACCTAAAAAGAAAACAAAATAAAAATATGCCTCAGCCTCAAGTTAATGATTCTGTCAGGGACACTGCTCGGCCTGCAGACCACTTACCTTTTGCCCCATCGCTATCTAGTGTAGCTTTGACAGCCACTAATGTAACAGGGTTTAGACACATCTTCCTGGGCTTTTCTAGTAGCTGGAACAGGTATGGGAGTACCAAACGCTTGTATGAGAGACCCTTGCCAGACATAATACTTTGTCCCCAGATATTTTATCTAGTAGTGAAGTTCACAAGAAAAAGAAACAGAAGCTTCATCATAGATCTGATCATCATTTTATAGCTGTTTTTAGGCTGATGTGGTTTCCTTGCAGACAGCTAATTCTGGTGTTTGTTTTGCCATCCATAGCTCTAGTGCTGGTTTGTCTAGAGACCTTTCTGTTGTTTCAGAGAATGATGAGGAATCTGATGAGGACACTGGTGACTTATTAGTTTACACAGAGTCCAGTCATACTTATTCTTCAGAAGGTGACCTGAGCTTAAGTCCAAACAAATGTTCACTTTTCTTCAGATGATTGCTAGATTTAGTGATGTTTTTGCTTGGGAGCAGTCGCAAACTATCCTGGAGCTATGCATGGTATATGACATTAAAGAGGATGTGATGCCTAGTTCTGTGGCTATCCCCTCCCCACTTACCAGTCTTGGAAGATGTTTATAAAGCTGACCTCAGGACACCAGTATCTATTCCAGCGGTCCCTAAAAAGGCTCAAAAGAAGATATATGGTCTCCTTGGATATGATGGGTTTCTTTACTCATTTGACTCCTGACCCAGCTGCAGTCTCCCCAACTTCCTGCTCAGATAAAAAGTCCTTGGAATCATCTAATCCAGCTTCCCTTAAGAGTGAAAGTGGTTAGATCTTAATGACAAAAGGATGTCTCCATCATGTACTCTAACCTTTAAAATGTTAAATTATCAAATCTAAATTTGGAAATTTGTTTTACAGTGTGCATACAGTTGGGATTATTTTGGTGCATCCTTACCTGTAGAGCAAAAGTCTTATATGAATGAAATTGTTTCTGATTTGACTCAGGTTTCAAAACATGCTCTGACAGGTGTGCTTGAATGTGCAGATACAGTCTCAAGAAATGTTGCTTCTTGTGTCATATTAAGAAGGTGTGCTTGGTTAGGTAATCAAAATGTCTGTGAAATGCACCTTTAGGTTATGAATTGGTAACTGAGCTCTCTGTTACACAGATTCTCAAGCAGTGGGATGACAGAAGCAAATTACTGCTTGGGGCATCTAGGATCTTTCATGTACCCAAGTTCTCCTCAAATAAAGCATCTTCCCTCAAGGGCCACAACAAACAAAAGTCCTAGCTAAACTATACTCAGGGATCCAGAACAAACTGGCAGGAGGATAGTTCTTCAAAACCAAATTAGAAATTCCATTTCCAAAAAGGATAAATCCCCTCTCCACCGTCAGATTCTGAATTGGGTCGAACTGCTGTTTCTTGCACTTTTAATCCAGAATAAACTTGGTTCATATTTGCTGAACCCAATCTGTTTTCACAGTTTCTGAGCACTAATCCAGATTTCCTCCACAAAAGGGGGCCTCCCCCTGCACCTTAGTGAGACTAGAGTATAGCTAAGGACCTATCTGAGAAGTGATTGTTGGCCTAGGGTCTAGTCTAGTGTGCTGCTATTGGTTAGAGTGTTTGAAATCAGTTTAATTTCATTGCTTCTTGTTGCCACTGTTAGTGCAGGTCTGCATGGCATGCACCATGTGCACAACTGGGCACTAACTCTCAGTGGAGGATACCAGTGGTGGTTATAGATGCAAACTCTAATCTCTCAAAGCATTTCCTTAAAATAGAAAAAGATTTAATTAAATTAAAAAAAAACTGCAATGAGACATTTGTTCTTTGAAATTACCATTCCTGTTAAAAGGGTGCTGAAGGGGCTACTTATTACTAAAATACCAACTGGTGAAAATCTGCCTAAGCAATTAATGCATAGGTGGATTGAGTTAAACCAAAAAAACAGCATGTAGTATATGGGCATCCTGCTGGACTTTTACAAATAACAAGTCCACAAGCTTAATGAGAATATTAAAACCATTTTTTTAAGTTAAAAGAAGAAACTACTTCAGAGAATTTTGATGGTAAATTTTATCTCATCCAGGATCATCATCATCTTCTTTCGGCTGTTCCCGTTAGGGGTCGCCACAACGGATCACCTGTTTCCATTTCTTCCTGTCCTCTGCATCTTGCTCTGTCACACCAGCCACCTGCATGTCCTCTCTCACCACATCCATAAACCTTATCTTAGGCCTTCCTCTTTTCCTGTTACCTGGTAGCTTCATCCTTAGCCTCTTTATCCCAATATACTCCGTATCCCTTCTCAGCACATGTCCAAACCAACGTAATCTTGCCTCTCTGGCTTTGTCTCCAAACCTTCCAACCTGGGCTGACCCTCTAATATACTTATTCCTAATCCTGTCCACCCTCGTCACACCCAGTGCAAATCTTAACATCTTTAACTCTGCCACATCCAGCTCAAACTCCTGCCTTTTTGTCAATGCCACTGTCTCCAACCCATATAACATAGCTGGTCTCACTACCCCCTTGTAGACCTTCCCTTTCACTCTTACAGGTACTCATCTGTCACAAATCACTCCTGACACTCTTCTCCACCCACTCCATCCTGCCTGTACTCTCTTCTTCACCTCTCTTCCACACTCACCGTTACTCTGAACTATTGACCCCAAGTATTTAAACTCATCCACCTTCGCCACCTCTACTCCTTGTATCCTCACCATTCCTCTATCCTCCCTCTCATTCACACACATATATTCTGTCTTAGTCCTGCTGACCTTTATTCTTCTTCTCCCTAGAGCATATCTCCATCTCTCCAGGGTCTCCTCCACCTGTCCCCTACTCTCACTACAGATCACAATGTCATCTGCAAACATCATAGTCCATGGGGACTCCTGTCTGATCTCGTCTGTCAACCTGTCCACCACCATTGCAAATAAGAAAGGGCTCAGAGCTGATCCTTGATGTAACCCCACCTCCACCTTAAACGCATCCGTCACTCCCACCGCAGACCTCACCGCTGTCACATCACCCTCGTACATATCCTGTACCACTCTTACATACTTCTCTGACACTCCTGACTTCCTCATACAATACCACAACTCTTTTCTAGGCACCCTGTCATATGCTTTCTCCAAGTCTACAAAAACACAATGCAACTCCTTCTGACATTATCTGTACTTCTCCATCAACACTCTCAGAGCAAACATCGCATCTGTAGTGCTCTTTCCCGGCATGAAACCATACTGCTGTTCACTAATCATCACATCCCTTCTTAACCTAGTTTCCACTACTCTTTCCCATAACTTCATGCTGTGACTGATCAATTTAATCCCTCTGTAGTTACTACAGCACTGCACATCACCCTTATTCTTAAAAATCGGTACCAAAACACTTTTTCTCCATTCCTCAGGCATCCTCTCACTTTCCAAGATTTCATTAAACAATCTGGTTAAAAACTCCACTGCCATTTCACCTAAACACCTCCATGCTTCCACAGGTATGTCATCTGGGCCAACATTCTTTCCATTCTTCATTCTCTTCATAGCTATCCTTACTTCCTCCTTGCTAATCCATTGTACTTCATGATTCACTATCCCTACATCATCCAGCCTTCTCTCCCTCTCATTCTCTTCATTCATCAACCCCTCAAAGTACTCTTTCCATCTCCTCAACACACTCTCCTCGCTTGTGAGTATGTTTCCCTCATTATCCTTTATCACCTTTACCTGCTGCACATCTTTCCTAGCTCGGTCCCTCTGTCTAGCCAGGTCCTTTTCTCCCTCCTTAGTGTCCAACCTTTCATACAACTCTTCATATGCCTTATCCTTTGCCTTCGCCACCTCTCTCTTTGCCATGTACCTCATCTCCTTATACTCCTGTCTACTTTCTTCATCTCTCTGACAATCCCACTTCTTCTTTGCCAACCTCTTTGCCTGTATACTCTTCTGTACTTCCTCATTCCACCACCATGTCTCCTTGTCGTCCTTCTTCTGTCCCAATGTGATACCAAGCACCTTTCTAGCTGTCTCTCTTACTAGCTCTGCTGTAGTTACCCAGCTATTTGGTAACTCTTCACTGCCTCCCAGTGCCTGTCTTAACTCATCCCTGAACTCCACCTCACAATTACCCTTTTTCAATTTCCACCATTTGATCCTTGGTGCTGCCCTCACACTCCTCCTCCTCTTCTTGATCACCAACGTCATCCTACAAACTACCATCCTATGCTGCCTAACTACACTTTCTCCGGCCACCACTTTACAGTCTACAATCTCCTTCAAACTGGCTTTTCTACATAAGATATAATCCACCTGTGTGCATCTTCCTCCAATCTTGTATGACACCCTATGCTCCTCCCTCTTGTTAAAATTCATATTCACCACAGCCATATCCATCCTTTTCGCAAAATCCACTACCATCTGACCTTCTGCATTCCTTTGTTTAACACCATACCTACCCATCACTTCCTCATCCCCACTGTTCCCTTCACCAACATGCCCATTTAAATCTGCTCCAATCACCACTCTCTCACCCTTGGGTACAGTCATCACCACTTCATCCAATTCACTCCAAAATTTTTCTTTCTCATCCATTGCACACCCAACTTGAGGAGCATATGCACTAACAACATTAATCATTACACCATCAATTTCCAGCTTCATAAACATCACTCTATCTGACACCCTTTTCACCTCCAAACACTCTTCACATACTGTTCCTTCAGAATAACTCCTACGTCATTTCTCCTCCCATTCACACCATGATAAAACAGTTTGAACCCACCTCCGATAGACCTAGCCTTACTCCCCTTCCATCTGGTCTCTTGCACACACAATATACCAACCTTCCTTCTGTCCATCATATCAGCTAGCTCTCTCCCTATACCAGTCATACTGCCAACATTCAAAGTTCCGACCCTCACTACCACAGTCCTAGCCTTTCTCCTCTCTTCCTGCCTTCGACCATGCCTTCCGCCTCTTCTCCTCCTTCGGCCAACAGTAGCCCAATTTCCGCCAGCACCATGTTGGCTAACAGTACCGGTGGCGGTCGTTGTTAACCCGGGCCTTGACCGATCCAGTATGGAAATATTAACTGGTGACTGCTTGAAAAGATTTGGTGATGTTTTATGCCGGATGCCCTTCCTGACGCAACCCTCCCCATTTATCCGGGCTTGGGACCGGCACAAAGAAATGCACTGCCTTGTGCATCTCCAGTGGCTGGGTTTTTATCTCATCCAGGATACGTTAATTAAAGAGAATGACCTTCTTAAGAAAAGGAAGCTTAAGAAATTTGAAAGGGACCATGCTGATTACAAAAAGGGGATTGCATATTGTAGTAGTTTGATTCTACTGATGCGAATACAGCATTTGAGTCAAGTGAAGTTCAGCGGAAACCAGAAGAACCAGTAGTTCCCCCTGTGGAGATTAGAAGGTTTGAAAGACTGGCTGAGAAACAAACTAACTAAGTGAGTGATCGCAATATGTCTAATAATACTAACACCAGATTGAATAAAGTTCCCAGTGGATGACAACAACAGGTTTTTCAACCGATAGAGTTTATCAAGACACTGGTACAGGTCAACGTTTGTGGTCCCAGGTAGTTGCAACAACGACCAGAAAGAAGACAGAAAAACAGCCCAAAGGTTACAGCAACCAGAAGTGGAGAGGAGAGAAGTGCAACAGAAATTAGAAGGTACAGTTTCTGACTATCAGTTTAAGATAGTCAATTTATCTAATAGGTATTTAGATTTCACTGATCTGTGTGTTCTCAGAAAAGGCTGGACATTTGCAGCATCAGCTAGGGCTGACCTATGTGATGTTATCAACAGCCTGCGTGATTATGTGAGGAAGTTAAATTTAATAATATTTTTTCAACAGAATTTGGTAAATATTAGTATTAACAATAAAGAGTTTTTTTTTTAATTGAGTAGCTATAATCCTCCCTTAAAGCCTGAATTACAGATATTTCTTTCTGTCACTGAAAAATAGATACATGACATTTTAGGTTCATAGGTTCATAGGTAGGTACTAGGCTATCTGTCCAAGGACTGATTTAGAGTCAGACCTGCAGCCCATTATTCTTACCGTGTGAGTTCTGTGTGTAAGCCAGTTGGCAACCCATCTCGTGACGTAGGGGTTTATGTTTAGGCTGGCGAGTTTTTCTATAATTCCCGGGTGGGGAATGGTGTCAAAAGCCTTGGCGAGGTCAAGGTAGTCTGTGTGAACCACCTTCCCCTCATCTATGGCCTTGTTGACTGTCTCAAAGAAGTCAACCAGGTTTAGTAGGCATGATCTGCCCTTACCAAAGCTGAACTGGGTTGGGTTAAGTGTTTGGATGTTCCTAATGTTTTTGTTAATGAGTTCCATGATGATGCGCTCCATAGCCTTGCAGACCAGGCTAGTCAGGCTTATGGGGGGCGATAGTTACCAGGGTCAGTTGTGGCCCCTCCTTTGTGGAGTGAAATAACTGTTGCTGTACGCCATTCTATGGGCACGTAGCCTGTGGAGAGGCTGAGGTTGAACAGTGTGTTTAGGTGGGGGCTTAGTTTGTTCTGTAGTTCATGCAAGATGCAGCCTGGGACACCATGTGGCCCTGTTGACACTGTGCTTTTGGCTTTTGAAAGGGCTGTTTTCACCTGTGCATCTGTGATTTCCAGGACACTACACTTTTCTGGTATTTTTGTGAGCCCTTTTGAGGCTGAGAGGGGGGTGAAGTTTGCACTGAATCTGTCTGCCAGGATGTTGGCAATATCAGTAGGTTCAGTATATTTTGTGCTATTTTGCTCTAGCTCAGAGGATATTGCGAGTTGCCACTTAGATTCTTGACATAGCTAAAGAAGGCTTTGTGGTTATCTTTCAAATCCTTGGCTATTACTCTTTCGAAGTTAGCCTTGGATGACTTTATGAAGGACCTTAGTTTTTTACTAATACTGATCAGGGATGTCTTTCCTTCTTGGGATTTGCTTTTTTTCTGAACTAGTTTCCTCCTTCTATTGTATAGCCTGTTTATGGTAGGGGTCCACCAGACTGATTTCCTTCTCTTAGGGGAGTGAGTCTTGGTTTTGCTAGGGATGACACGATCCATGCATCCTTGTAGATGCTCATAGAGTGCATTTGTAAAGGTTCCTGCATCTTGGACACTGTTATCCTTTAGCATGGGGGCTGTGAAACTTACCGCCTGTGTCTTAAGTAAGGTGAAGTTTGCTATAGAAAAGTTTTTCACTGTGGTTTCCTTGGTTGGGGGTGGTGGTGTGGACATCCAGAGTGATTAGTTTATGGTTTGATCTAACCAGTGACGGGTTGACCTCCGGTGCAGAACATCTGTCGCCCATGCTGGTGATAACCAGGTCCAATTTGTTTCACCTCTGGTAGGGGAGTTTACCAGCTGATCCAGGGCATTTGAGTTGATAAATTCCAGGAAGCGCTGGATCTGGGAGTTTGTACTTGAGTAGTTTTCCCCGTTAACGGTAGGGTAATTGAAATCACCCAATATCAGGGTGTTCGGTAGGACCTTCATGTTTTCCAGTGTCTCCAGAAAGGCGGAGTGGTGGTCCTGAGTCATAGAGGGTGATCTGTAGCAGGACACAATTTGCATTGCAGATTTGCCCGATGTTAGTTGCACATGGATGATCTCAGAGGTATCATGCTGTGCCACTTACCTGGAGGTGTAGATATCCTTGATAAATATGGATACATCCCCTCCTTTTGTGTTTTGGTCCATGTTCTGTGGCCGAAATGTGTGGTATGAGTTGTAGCCTGGTGCTGGGGTGCTCTGTGGAGCCTTGAACCAGGTTTCAGTTACTGCACAGATGTAGACGTTCTCCATACTGAGGAGTGCTTCGAGCACATGCATTTTGAGATTTAAACTCCTGGCGTTGAGTGGCATAACCCACATTTTTTTATTTGTGCTGTTTATGGAGGTGGGTTTGACTTTTGAGCCTTGCCTAAAAAAGGCACTATGGGGGCAGCAAGAGCCTTGGCCAGTATTTGAAAGCCTAGGGGTGACAGCTTAGCCAATTGTTGAAACTGATCATTTTTTTTTATACTGCGGTATCATTCTGAGGGCAGGATGCTACTCAGGGTCAGGGCCATACCCACCTGGGCTACATGATCAGAGAGCTCTTCCATGTCTCTTTTCATGTAGTCCAGCGAGGTACATCTCAGGTCATTCACACCAACATGAACAATGATTGAGTCATATTTTTACTTGTTCTGGAGCGACCTAAGTGCTTGTGTTATGTGGCGGATTCTGGCTCCCGACAGGCAGCTAACAGTAATCTTCTCCTTGTCCAGCCTAGTGAGTGGGATGTCAGTGTGCCTGACTATAGAGTTGCCTATTACTAGTGTGTTAGGTATGTTATTTCGCCTTAAGGGCTGTGATTGTGTGGCACACTGATTTTGTGTTTTATGTGTTGTCTGGTTTGTGATGGGAGGTGCAGGTTTTTGGGTGTCTGCTTTGGAGGTCTCTGATGCTTTTGCAGGTTTTTATTTAGAGCTCCGAGTATGATTTTGTGTAATTATGTGTATTTTTTGCCAGTGTTGGTTTAGTATGTCTGTGTGAGGCTGGAGGTGTGGTGCAAGTGTTAACCTTCTCCTCATGACTGCCTATTCCAGTCTCGGGTGGAGAGAGCTTAGCCTCCAATTTAGCTATATAATTGCATCTCTCGCATATGTTAATGTTTTGTGGTAGGAGGAGAGGGGTGTCTGTGTACATGAGGCAGTTGTAACATTGCCTCAGGATACCCAGGTTCACCAGCTGGACTAGAGAGTATACCTGAAATTGCCCTTTGGTCATGCCTGAATAGTAGGGTGAGCTGCTTAGTCGCTTGGTTGGTAAGGGGTGAATAATGAGCCTTGCCCTGCTGGGCAATCAAGTGTGGTGGTATATTAGTGCTTGCTATTAGGTATGAGCAAGTGCTGGACTGTAGGATGCTTTTTAAGTGCTTAGGTTGAGAGTTAGACTACTTTAAAGGGAAAAACCTGAAGAGGAGACTTGGTGGAGCTGGGAATAATTTAGCCCTAGCTAACCAGCGCTGCCCAGATGTGCAAAACCTTGGAAACGCATTTTTTACAGCAGGGAAATGAAAGAGAGAAATTAGCCCAAAATGACCTATAAACTACTAACTTCTGGGCTGGAACCACTCCTCCAGGGACAGATAGCTGCTCAAAGCTCCCTCTCTCACGGGTGAACAGAGAAACCTCCTTCTATCAAAGTAAGGTATGGGCAACTCAGAAACTTGTAACACGGCCCTGAATTCAGCACTAGCCTGAAAACTGGACTATACTAGCTTAGAAAGGTGGGAAACAAGAAAAAATTTTTTTTTTTTAAAGATAAGGCAAAAACAGTAGAAAATACACTTAAAACAGCTTTAGATGACTACAAGCAATCAGAAAAGGCTTTTAAACAAATTACCCAATTAACCAGTAAAAAAATCTCAAAACTAAGCCCTGTTCCTGTAGTCTTCAATCAGACAAGTTCTAACTGCACGCTCCTGTCACTGGGGTGCAGGAGAACTTTTGGCAAGTAAACCTAAGTTTAGATTTTTTAATTTAACCAAAGAAGAAAATGAGGCTTTTCACATCTTAAAGATGGATGACAGTATTTTAATTATGAAAGCCGACAAAGGTAACTCACTAGTAGTTTTGAATAAAGTGTTTTACATAGATAAAATGAGAGAAATGTTAAGTGACAACAATTTTTATAAAAGGGTGAATTTTTCTCGTATAAAATTTTGTTTTAGGTTTATAGATTCTTTTATCTTTGAGTGGCTATGTGAAGAGAGAAGTGATAGCAAAACAGCTAAATGTTAAGTTGTCAAACTCGCCTTCATTCTTGCTGGATGGGTTCGGAGCCGATCCTCGGCTCTGACTCGGCACTTGCGAAGCTCGAGAACTCATTTTACCAGCTCGAGGCAACCCTATATCCCATGATGCAAGGCGTGACTACCTCAGATCTCGTTTGCCGCTTCGCAAAGAGGTCTCTTTTTTTGCCAGCTCAGGTAAATATTCAATTTGTGAAGTTTAGTCAGGGTTTTTTCTCCCTTAGCTCCTATTTTTCCTTTATTGAGTATATTTTTATACTAATAGTTAATCTCTACCGTATATTTCCCTTTCTTTACGTTAGGATTTATTCCTTTCTTCAGGCCTTAAGCCTCCCTCTCAGTTAATTCCTGTCAGGTTGTGTGTTGTCTGTTTTTTGGGGGTTAACTGTGTGACTGTTGTGTGTTTGTGCATTTGTGGACATAATTATGTCTAAGGAAGTGAAGGTCTCAGGCTTCAAGAAGTGTGACTCGTGCTGTCAGAAAATGTCTCTGACAGACGGTCACACTTCTTGTGTGTACTGCCTGGGGCCTTTACACCTGCAGAACTCCTGTGCCATTTGTCACTCCTTTAGCCAGAGAGTCCTGCAGGAACGAAGAAACAAATTAATTCTTCATGGCTTGTTAAAGCCAGAGGGTTCTCCGACCAAGGCTGGGTCGGTTAAACCCTCGAAGCCATCTAAAGCCCAGGCTGTAGTGTCCAAGCCTTCGGCTGTGGCTCCGACTCCTTCGGAGTCGAGATCGGCTCTGGCTGGAGCCGATCTTTCCACTTTGGAAGTTGTTGTGTCGGCTCCGTCTGGCTCCGACACACAGATACCCATTACCTTGTCGGCTCCGGCCGGAGCCGACGTGTCTTTATCCAGTATTGGAGCCGATAAGTCTTCGGCTCCGTCTGGAACCGAGGGGTTGTCGGCTCTGATGGCTCCATCCAGGAATAGATCTCGGTCTCCTTCCCTGGAGTCGATTCGTTCGGCTCCGGGATCTCCTCTTTTGTCGGAGCGGAGCCATCGGAGCCGATCTTCAAGATCTTCCAGGCTGTCAGACCACGATTTAGAGAGGGTGGTAAGCAGACTGTTGAAGTCACAGGCACTAGCCCAAATGCTCCATAGCCCATCTCAACAGACGTCTGCTATTTCTCATCCCCCTGAACTTCCTCCTCTGACTCTCCTTCAGAGTTCGGAGCCGGAGCTTCTCGGAACGGTGACCGTGGGTGCGCCGGAGCCGATACTCCCCCTTTCGGCTCCGACGTCTTCGGCTCCGATCTCCTCCATGAGACCCTCTTTGGAGGGATCCGGTCGTCGAGTCTCCCTTGTCGGCTCCAAGGGGGCGAGTGGCATCGGAACCTTGTCCGACCCTGCTCTCCCTCTTGGAGCTTCGGCATTGGTTAGCTCTGCACCAACATTGGCTTCGGAGCCTTCTCTTTCAGTGGGGCCGGGGATTCCTGTTTCTTCGGAGCGGGATTCTTCTGGCCTCCCTGGGAGAGGAGCCTTCGAGGTGATGAGGAGTGTCCTAGCCCCTGAGCTAGGTCAATGGTCTATTCCTTCAGCTCCTCCATCTTCGGTGCCTGTTGATGTCTCTTGCCAGTCTCTTGCTCCCGGACCCAGAGATCCATCGCCCCAGGTTTCCCCATTGGGAATAACTTCCTCTTCTGAGGTTTCTCCTGATCCCGCAGCAGAACCCCCGCGTAAGAGGACGTGTAAGAGGAAGCACACAGACTCCCCTGAGTCTACTACATCAGATACCGACTTAGATGAGTCAGAGGGTTCCCCACGGTCCCCTTCTGAGGATGTCTCCTTTTCAGACATCCTGGAACTCCTTAAGCAGAGGGGGAACTGGCCTTCCATTAACCCCTCCGAGGATGAGTCGGTATACCTGGAGGCTTTTGGATCTCGACCCTCCACCTCCTGGGTGTCTCCGCCTTTCGACCCACTCATGCAAGTAGTGGCTCGGAAGGCGTGGGCAGCCCCGGATTCTGTGGAACCAGTTCCTAGGAGGCCCTCCAAATTTATTACAGCCCCTGCAGACAAACAGTTTCTTTCTAAGGGCGTCCCTGTTGATGCTATGGTGGTGGCGGCGGCCACCAAGAAGGAACTTGCTGATCCTTCTGTGCCTGTCCATCCTCCTAATAAGGATTCTAGGACCATGGATAGGTACGGCAAGCAGATGTTTTCTTCAGCGACCTTTGCTATGTGTTTGCTGAACTACCTTTGTCACTTTACCAGACTTCAGAGAGACATTCTCAAGGAACTAGGTGAAGTGGTTCAGGATCCTTCGGTGACTGGGGCTCAGGAAAAGATTACCTCACAGCTAGGAATCCTCAATTCTTTGACTAACTCCTCCATGCGGCTCATTTCTTATGCAGCCGATGGGGCGAGTAGGGCCGCAGGCACAGGAGTGGCACTTAAGCGTCAGGCCTGGATGCGGCTTTGTAATTTTGCAGACCCCTTTAAGGCGTCCTTCACCAATACTCCCTTTGACGGTTTGGCTTTGTTCGGGCCTCAGGTGAAGGATACTTAGACCAGGTGTGAACAAGACGGCAAGACCCTTTCTGCTGTAGGAGTCCATTTCTCCACCCCTTCAAGACCCTATCCAAAGGGTCAGAAGGGAGGGGAAAATGTGGTTCCGTAAATCTCAAGGAGTCACGCCGGAAACACGTGGTCAGTTTACCCCCAGAGGCAGAGGGGGTAATAATAATAGGCGCCGTCCTAGGGGCAGAGGGGGTCTGCAGAATCAGGGTAGCAGGGAGACTCTCCCTGATAAACCCTTCCAGCATCCCTGAGGTGTTGCCCGACTGTCCACCCTTGGAGGCAGTCGGGGGAAGATTGTCGCTGTACCCAGTAGCCTGGCGTTCCCTCTCTCAAGACAAATGGGTACAGTCGATCATATCTGAGGGCTACAATATCCCTTCGAGGTATCCCGTTCCTCATCAATCCCTTCCAGACGTCTCACCCGGTCTAAGGGAATTGGCAAAGCAGGAGGTATCAAAGCTCCTAGCAAAAAGAGCCATCCAAATAGTGCCAGCAGACCAAGTAGGATCTGGCATCTACTCAAGATTCTTTTTGGTCCCCAAAAGGACGGGAGATTGGAGACCAATTTTAGACCTCAGCAAACTAAACAAGTTTGTCAAGAAGGCAAGGTTCCGGATGGTCACGCTTCAGTCCATTCTACCCTTTTTGGGCAAGGACAGCTGGATGTACTCAATAGACCTTCAGGATGCGTACTATCATATAAAGATTCACAGGCGATCCAGAAGGTTTCTCCGCTTTCGGCTGGGGTCCAGTCATTTTCAGTTCAGAGCCCTGCCCTTTGGCCTCACTACAGCCCCCAGAGTGTTTACCAAATGTATGGCAGTGGTTACGGCTCATCTGAGACGTCAAGGATTCCAGGTGTTTCCGTATCTAGACGACTGGCTCCTCTCCGCCACCACCAGGCATCAACTTCTCAAGGCAGGAGACTACACTCTGCAAACCTGCAAACAATTGGGGATTTCAATAAACTTCGAAAAATCTTCTCTGTCGCCTTGCCAATCTATTACCTTTATAGGCGCAGAATTAAACACTGTCAGTATGTCAGCCAGACTCACAAAGCAAAGAATTCTGGACATTCAGAAGTATGTTCGGATCATATTACTCAGCAAGAAGATCAGAGCCAAATTTGTCCTGAAGGTTCTGGGTCTTATGGCTGCAGCCATTGTTCTACTGCCATTAGCCCGCTTCCACATGCGTCTTCTGCAGTGGATGTTGTTCACTCAGTGGTCATTCCAGCAGCTCCCCATGAGTCACGAGATTTTTGTCACGCAGTCGTGCAAGAGTCATCTAATCTGGTGGATGTCTTCTCCTCTGCTCCATCAGGGCCGACTGTTTGTGCCCCCAGTTCCAGTTGCCACAGTCACTTTGGATGCCTCTCTGATCAGGTGGGGGGGGGCATTATCAGGGCACGATGGTCCATGGGACTTGGCAACCCATAGAATACCATCTGCACATAAATGTCCTAGAGATGAGAGCAGTGCTTTTAACGTTGCAAGCCCTCAGCGACTTTCTTCCCTTAGGGACTATTGCAGTTCAGACGGACAACATGTCTGTAGTCTGGTATATCAACAAGCAGGGCGGGACCAGGTCCTACCCACTATGTCGAGAACCTCTCAGACTTTGGCAATGGGCGATCTCATCTCATCGGTTTCTGATAGCAACGCATATCCCCGGGAGATCCAACCTCTTAGTGGACAGACTGAGCAGAGCTATTCTCATGCCACACGAGTGGTCTCTCAAGCAATCGGTAGTGGACGAGATATTTCAGAAGTGGGGCTTCCCTTCCTGCGACCTTTCCTCCATTTCCACTGATACCACAACTTATTCAGAAAGCTACCGTATTGAGACCAAGTTGATCCTCATTGCCCCTTACTGGCCTCGACAAATTTGGTTTCCGTCCCTGCATCGTCATCTCCTGGCGCAGCCTTGGCATCTGGACCCAGTTCCAGACCTTCTGACCCACCAGTCGGGTCAACCACACCGGGCCATTCATTCTCTCAACCTCACTGCTTGGTTGCTCCACTTCCTTCCTTAGCCAGGCTTCCTATGATCTCTAACCCCGTTAGGAATATCATAGTAGCTTCTCTAAAGTCCTCCACCAGAAAGATTTATGCTAGTAAGTGGAAACGCTTTTCTTTCTGGGCAAAGTCTAAACACTTAGATCCCTTTACTGCTCCAGTGCATTCAGTTCTGGATTTCTTAGCAGAGATTTTTCATTCAGGGTCTTCTGCTTCTACAGTTAAAGTCCAATTGGCAGCAATCTCTAATTTTCATGTTGGTTTAGCAGATCAAAACATAATGTCCCACAAACTTTGCAAAGCCTTTCTCAGAGGTATATTTCTCCTGAAGCCTCCAATCAGAGATCCCCCTCCGCAGTGGGATTTGAACTTAATGCTGGCATCCTTGATTCTATCCCCCTTCGAACTGGCTGCTACATGCTCCTTAAAGTTTCTTTCCTGGAAAACAATTTTCTTGGTGGCTGTTACTTCAGCTAGAAGGGTTTCTGAACTTCAGGCCCTTTGTGTCCGTTCCCCTTACTTGGTTTTTCACAAAGATAGGGTATCTTTAAGACCTAATCCATCTTTTTTGTCCAAAGTTGCTTCCCAGATGAATCTTAACCAATCTATTGATTTACCAGTTTTTTTCCCTAATTATTCAGACAAAGCTGAACAAAGACTTCATTGCTTAGATGTCCATCGTCAACTCAGATATTATTTGGACAGAACTAAACAATTCAGAAAATCTGATCAACTATTCCTTTCTTATGCAGAGCACAGAAAAGGTCTCCCAGTCTCTAAAGTGACCTTATCCAGATGGCTGTCTTCTATCATTTCTTATGTTTATCATCTTAGAGGCAAGCAACTGTCCTCAAAACCAAAAGCACATTCTACCAGGAGCCTATCCACATCCACAGCCTTTCAGGATAGGCTACCTATTGACACCATTTGTGCAGCAGCCACTTGGGCCACTCCTCACACCTTTGTCTCTCATTACAAATTGGACTTGGCCTCCAGGGACAGGGCTAGGTTTGGTTCCACAGTTCTCAAGAGTCTGTTCCATTGAGCCACCCAGGATAGAGGTGCTAGAGACGCGGTCCCATCCAGCAAGAATGAAGGTGAGTTTGACAACTTAACATTTAGAAGTTATGTACATACCATAACGTTCCATGTTAGTTGTCTTCTCTCGCCTTCTTTCTTGCGTCCCTCCCTCCTCCCCCCCTGGCCTGGACTGATCTTGAGGTTGTACCTTCCTTTTGTTGGGGGTGTTGTCACTCTTTCCAAGAGTTCACAGTAGGAAGAGTCATTATTGTTAGTGGCCATCGGCCTAGTTTCTCCTACATTTAGTATCTTCTTCCTTGGGAAGAAGTGTTTTTTGGGCAGGGTTTTCTTCTAGCTACTAAACGAGATCTGAGGTAGTCACGCCTTGCTTCATGGGATATAGGGTTGCCTCGAGCTGGTAAAATGAGTTCTCGAGCTTAGCAAGTGCCGAGTCAGAGCCGAGGATCGGCTCCGAACCCATCCAGCAAGAAAGAAGGCGAGAGAAGACAACTAACATGGAACGTTATGGTATGTACATAACTTCTAATTTTTTAACTAAAACAAATCTGAAAATAAGTAAGCTGTTTGGTCTGCTTAAGGTCCACAAATCTCTAAATAATCCTTCTTTTAGGCCAATAGTAACTAGTGAAGGAAGTAAAACAAGCTATGGCTGTTTTTGTGGACAAATATTTACAGAAAGTCGGGGTGAAAAGAGAATCTTTTATAAGTAAGCTGTTTGGTCTGCTTAAGGTCCACAAATCTCTAAATAATCCTCCTTTTAGGCCAATAGTAACTAGTGAAGGAAGTAAAACTGAAGCTATGGCTGTTTTTGTGGACAAATATTTACAGAAAGTGGGGGTGAAAAGAGAATCTTTTATCCGGGACACCGTTGCTTTTGTTAAAGCTATTAAAAAAAATTTGGATATAGATTATTTGATTAATGTGGATGTACAATCTTTCACATACAAATACAAATACAATTGCAAAGCCTTCCAGCACCCCAAAAAACAGGGACATGGTGATAGCTGGATAAGTGCTTTCATTCCCTTTATTCCACTCAGCGGAACTTATTTACGTGTGTTCGTTGGACTATTGATGTACAATCTTTGTATACTGTTATTCCTAATGATATAGGCATGGATTATGTGAGAGCAGAAATGTTAAATTCTAATCCTTATTCTAATGATTTAGTAACCCTAATTATGGAAATGCTTGATATCATTTTATCTTATATATTTTTTTTGAATTTAATGGATTTTTTTTAACTAACTTATGGTGTGGCTATGGGTGCAGCTATGGCCCCCAGCTACACCAATGTCTTTATGACAGGATGGAAGAATGCATTTATTAAGAAAAGTGAGTTTTACAATTATTTAATTTATTTTGGGTGTTTTGTTGATCTTTTTTTCATATGGAGAGGTGAGATTGACTTTATGTTTTTTTATAATTATGTTAATTCTGTTAGTGATTTCTTAAAGTTCATTTTTAATTTTGATTCTTATAGGTTACAGTTTTTAGATGCTGAGGTTTTTAAAAATTTTCACAAGCTAAAAACTAAGATATATAAAAAATGCAAAGTAATGCTTATCTGGAATATAATAATATGCATCCTATAACCATTAAACATACTATTGTAAGGGTGAGTAACTTGACAGATAATGAGGAAACTTTTTAAAATAAAGTTGAGTCTTTATGTTACACGTTTTAAACCAGAGGTTGCCCCAGTAATCTACTGGATGAAAAGTTCAAAGAAGTGTATGTTGATAGAAAGAACAACATTGCCAAAAATAAAAATAAAAGTGTAGATAATTATAATATGGGAATGCTGTTACAACATTTGGTTGATACCAAACAGATAAAATAAATTATAAAAGGTAATTGGAAAATGTTAAATAGTTTTCCTGAGACTAAAGATGTGATAGAAGATACCCCTATTTTTTGTTCATAAAAGGGGAAGAAATCTTAAGAACATCTTTCAGTCCAGGTTAGACTTCAAACATATTATTCCTAGATCGAACAAAAATGGAATTTTTAAATGCTGTGATTGTAGATCATGTGCATATATTAATATTAACACTGAACAGTTAAGAGAGAGTTATCTTTTAGAATTCAGGAGCATATTTTTCCTATAGAGAAAAAAGATTTAAATAATGCATGGGGTAAACATTTTAACACTACAGAATGTAAAGGTGTTCCTACGTTTTTGGTTTTACAACACGTATTGGATTTTACCACCAGATTTGATGCTGAGGATGATTTAGATTGGTGTGAATATTGCTGGCAGCTGAGATTAGATCCCAGCTATCCTCCAGAACTTAACAACAAAGAAAACTTGCTAAAGTGTACCTTAAGAAAAAAAAAGAAAATTAAGGCATTGAACCTTTTGATTGGTTAATTGGGTTAATTATTTAATAATTTTGTATTTGAAAGTGTTTGGTTTTAAGTGTTCACTCAGTCTGAAGAAGTCTTATATGTACAAAAGTGCTTACTGAGTTGAATTTTCCTATTAAGAGACCAGTTTTTTATTATTTTTACATGATTGTTTTGTATGGATTGTTTAAGATATGCTGTGTCAGGCTTACATTTTCAGTTTTCTGCATGACCTTTTGGGCTATTTACTCAACCTAGAGGGTTTATAAAGTGACTGGCCCAGAGGTTGTCTATTGCAAAACCCAAGGCATCCACATTTTCCTATTTAGGTGACTTTCTGATTTGTGTAGATTCTGTATCCAGGTGTTTGGAGTTGTTAGACAAGGTCACATCCCTCATTAACCACCTGGGCTTCAAACTGAAACTTCAAAAGTCCTTCCTTGCACCCTCTCAATGAATTGTTTTCCTGGAGTATTGGATAGACACAGTAACACAGGACTTAATCAGGGCATTTCTTTGGATTTCCCTCTTCTAGACGTGGCCTCAGCAAGAAAGTACCTCATGGCATCAATGATCTTCATGATACCACTAGCCACACTACACATGAGAAAAATTCAGGGGTACTTCAAGAATTGTTGTGCCCAGTACCTTCATCTGTTGGATTTCCAGGTACCGGTACTGGGATTAGTGAAGCAGGAACTGCAGTGATGGAAAGACCAACTGTCTCTGAATGCAGGGCTGTGTTTCTGTCTCCAGACCCCAGTCCAATTTGTCCAGACAGACATTCTTCAGATTTTGGGTGGGGAGCTGTGTCCTTGGGAGTTCAACTGCAATGCTTGTTGGGTCCTCAGGACATGTGAAAGCACATAACAGTAAAATATATTTTGGCAGTGAGTCATACCTTAAAAGTTCTTCACAACTTATGGACTCTGGGTCTTCTTCTAGTGGTCACAGACAACATTACTTGAACAAGCAAGGGAGTGGAAGGTCATACTCTCTTTGAAAGCTGGCACTAATGGCCTGGGAACCAGCTCTACAGCATTGTCCAACTCTTCATGGCACAGTGGCAGACAGACTAGGCTGATCTTGGACAAATTTTCATGAGCGAAAGCCCAATGTAGACGTCTGCCAGGACTTGATCCAAATAGGAAGAACACCTCAAGTAGATCTGTTTACCTCCTTTCAAAACAGACAACTAAAAATGTCTGTTCAAAATATCCATGCAGCCATGCTTGGAAGACAGACAGTCAGTCATTCTCATGGTTGGGAATATTCCTGCATGCATTTCCACCCTTTACAGTGGTTCTGTAGGCAATTCTAAAGATTCCAAAAGAATTACCAAAGTCATTGTGGTAAACCCCTTTTGGCTAGACAAAGTTGGTTCTCCCTTTTAATAGAATTGGCCAAGGGCAATTACCACAAGCTTCCTCACATACTGGATCTGCTCACAGGGCATCAGGGGTGAATAGTAAACCCCAGCTTAGAGCAATTGCAACTGACAGCCAGGATCTTTCTATTTTGATACCTTTTAGGCACTTGTTCCTTGAGGATGTGCAGCAGGTATTTAAGCAGGCAAGAAAACCTGCAACTAGAAAATGTTATGTTTAGAAGTGGAAAAGGTTTTCTAGGTGGTACCTAGCCAATTACAGAAGTCCCCAAAGGGTTTTGAAATATTTGTGTGAGCTACTTAGAGATGGTTTGTTGTACACTTCTTTCAAAGTGCATCTTGTGGCCATCTCAGCTTGTCTGCCCATGGATCCTCCTCTTTCTTCTCTTTTTGTAGTCAAACAGTTTATGAAAGGAGTGTTGGACATAACACCCCCTTAAAAGCAAGTTCCTCCTCCCCTGGGATATCAGATTTTGTTCTTGTAAAACTGACCTTAACTCCTTTTCAACCTGACTCTTAGGCTAATTTATGGTTCAATACTTGGAAGATTGTTTCACTCTTTGCTTTGACATAAGCAAGATAAGCCTCTTAAAGCAAGACCTCATTGTGGGCCAACCTGTCTGATTTTTCACAAGGCCAGGGCTGTGTTAAGCACTAATCCATCATTAATGCCTAAAGTTGTTTCCTGAACTTAGACTGAATCAAGTCATCAGTCCTACCCAGCGTTCCATCCTAATCCAAAAAAATAAGAGAGAAAAAATTTTACATACCTTGGATGTGCACAGGAGCTCAGGTACTTCCTTGACAGAACAAAGCCCTTTAGGAATGTTGAATAGCTGTTTGTTTCCTATATGGGTGCTAAAAAGGTCAAGCTGTCTCTAAGCAAACTATTGCAAGCTGGTTGGCCTCTTCTGTTATTTTATGTTATTACTACTGTGGTAAATTTCTTCCAGGCAAGGTTAAGGCTCACTCGACTAGAGCCTTATTCTCTTTAATGACAATATTAGAAAGAGATGACTCTAGAAGCATTCTAGGCAGCAACCTGGTCCTCTCTTCATAGCTTCACAAAGCACTACAAACTGTATTCCTTTTCAAGTTCCACAGCAGGCTTTGCTAGGACCATTCTCCAGGGCTCGTGGATCCTTATCCTTCCACCTGCTATGTAAGGTAAGCTTTGAGAATCTGTCCAAAATTACACTGAGCAGTGGGAATGAAGAACATAGTACAGCTGTGTAAGTCCTACTTTAACAGTAGATGTTCAAATTCCTCACTGCCTAAGTGGCAGCACCCACCTGCCAACCCCCAGATTGTGCATTGCTAAGGTGGGAGTGAATTTACTCTTACTAGGTGATTCTGGCTTCAGATACCTTCCTCTCCTCCTTTGTGAAAGCAAAAAACCCTGAATGCTCACTTCCTGTGACAGCTGAAGGCTTCCCTCTCAGGATATGCTCAGCCAATCAGCTGTCACAGAAAGAGACAGGGAATGGAGTCTGTGCTTTGAAAGCTGGCCAGAGTAATGTATTAATTTGTTTCAAATGTTGGAGAGAGGGGGCACATTGCCATCTTTTGCACTACTAATAATACAGAAGAGAATGCTAGTAGTGGGAAAATGAAATGCATGCTGCAAATAATGTTTTTTATGCAATGTGACAAGATTGCCAGAATAAATTAATCAGCATTTTGGTGTTACAAATAAGGTGATGAAGTGTTCTATATATCTGGGGGGAAGAGAGGTTTACACACACTATTAGACTCTGTAAGCATGATTACCCTTGTTAAGGGTTCCTTTACATACAAGATTAGTAACAGGCAAAACATAGAGGTGTTATTTCTGAGGCTTTTAAGGATCAACGGTTGGCTTGTGCTTTCCTTTGCTAGGCAGATGAGTTCCATTTGGGGAAAACAATTCTGGTAAAAGAAAGAAGAATGCTTCTTTTTCTGAAGAGATTCAAGATTCTGAATTTGAACAGGAAGATGCAAGGTTTTGTCCTCAGGTTTCTGATTCTTCGTGTGGGGATTTCTCTTTCTCTGAGACTATTGCTAGAATGTCCCCAGTGGTTTCAGTGGGAGAATACTGAGATTTCCTCATTCCCTCAGAAAATACTATGAGTTGCACAGAATGATTATGCAGAACCTACACCCATTCCTCCTGTCCTGTCTGATTTAGAGGATGTGTGTCTTACTGCCTGCAGTTTTCCTGATAGTCAGCCAGCTGTCCATAAAAAGGCAGATTGGATGTATAAAGTTCCTCAGTCTTTTAAATGTTATATACTGTTCCCTAACCTGACCCAGCAGCTACAACCTTAGTTGATTCCACTGCTGCTAAGCACTTAGTTAATTCCAATCCTACTCTTTCTAATAAGGATAGGAAATTTGATTGATAGGTATTTGAAACAAGTGTATGCTTCTTCAACTTTGATTTTCAGAATTTTAAATTGTCAGGCTCATATGTTAGTTTGTTTTGGCATATTGTGAAGTATGAGGAATGTTTTACCTACAGTTTATACTTGTGAATAAAAAAGCTGCTTTAAATAACTTAGTTTCATCTACTGCGTAGGTCACTAACTATTCATTCACACTGACTAATTTCAGCATCCCGCACCACCACAATGAGTGTAGCATATAATGTATCCCATTTATAATACTGTGATGAGTGATGACTCTTCTAAGTGTGATTTCTATAGTAATATCAACATTATTGTAAGTTATGCATATTGTTTTTACTATGTATTATATCAAATTATGTTCTAAAGTTTATTGTCTTTATTGCTATGTGTTATCTTAGGACATTTACTACATTATAACTTGATATCCATAGTCTTAAGTGTTTGTTGATTTCTTCCTGTTTGATTTATGTATTTTCTCCCCGGGCCTCCACTGAAAATGGACCTGTGTCCAGTCAGACTTTCCCAGTAAACAAATGTAAAATAAAATAAATAAATAAAATAAATTGCTTGCCGTCTATGTCGATATTTCTTCCAGGGCTATGGCCACTGGTGCTGTTTTAAGGTGGTTTGCTTGGCTGCATTTTCTGAACCTTCCAGGTGGTTTTAAAAATGGTATTTTAAGTCCTCTTTTAGACTGAGATTTAGTGTTTGTTCCCTGTGCTGCAGAGGTGGTCAAAAAGTGTGATGAAAGGGGCAAACTGATCCAGAGAATCTCTAAGATTTTTAGGCCCTCCTTTTCCAAATTTTCCAAGGGATTTTCTTTCTCCTCATCCAATTTTGTCAAAAAAACAGACAACAGTCTCAGCAGAATTCAGGTAATCGGATATTTAAGAAGGAGTTGCAAGAGGGTTCCAAAAAGAAGTCTCAAATCTCCCAAAGCCAAGGACAGTCCAACAAGTTTATGAAAATCATTCAGTAGGGTTACAGATGGCGGTGGGAGGAACTTCCTCCTTCCAGGGGGTCATTCCTCATTGTGCAGACCAGACTCTTATTTCTTCCTGTTGTTCATCACATGCTATTCCAATGAGTGATAGAACCAGTTCCTTCTTTCTGGGTGGGGAGGGGTTTTATTCAAGGATGTTCCTAGTTTGTTTGGAGACCATTTCTGGATCTTTCTTTCCTAATCATGTTTGTGATAGTACCCAAATTCAAAATGATGTCATTTCACAACATGTTTCCTCTTCTTCCTCTTTAGAATTTTCTGGTAATACTAGACTTGAAAAAGATACTTATCATCGCATCCCTATTCATCCAGACTTCAGGCATTTCTTAAGGTTTTGTGTGTCAGGATCACATAATAAGTTCTCTGCCTTGCTCTTTCATCTATCCACTGCACAAAGAATGTTCGTAAAGTGTCTTGCTTCAATTATAGTTCATTGCAAGCTACAGGGTATCCACATTTTTCCATATTTAGATAACTTGCTTATCTTTGCAAAGTCTTTTTCAAAATGTCAGGAGTCTCACTCTTGGGTGAGAGATCTCTTGCACAAGCAGGGATTCCAAGAGAACTTTCAAAAGTTTTTCTTGATTCCCTCATACTGGATTGTGTTCATGGGATGTCACCTAAACACCTCAAGTCAAAGAGCTTTTCTTCCACAGGAAACAAAATAGATATTTATTTAGATCTATTTCTAAGGTTTTTTTCACTCAGACTTCAGCCACTAGAGGGAATATCTCAGAATTTTGGATCTCGTGACATCTATGATTCTCATGATATCCCTAGCAAGACTACATGAAAAAGATACAGTAGTATCTGAAGTCTCTCTGGTCCCAGCGTCAACATCATTTAACATTTTAGATCCCATTACTGGGGTTTATCAGAAGAGAAATGCTTTGGTGGAGACAACAGAAATCCTTAAAGCCTGGTCTCCCCTTCTCCGTCCCTGCTGCAAATCAGTCAGTCACCACAGACACTTCTGACTTTGCTTGGGGAGCAGTTTCAGGAGGGATAAAAGTGCAGTGGGTGTGGGATACCAAAGACAAATGCAAGCACAAATAATATAGAGATGCTTCCCCTGATCAAGGCACTCAACTGTCTCAACCATCTGTGGTTCCTGGGAGCTCTTCAAGTGGTTACAGACAGTGCCACAGTCATGTGGTACTTTAACAAGCAAGGGGGAACCAGGTAGTACCCCCTTTGCAGACTAGCCATGTTAGCTTGGGATATAACTTCACAGCACAATCTCATGCCACAAGCATCCTACAGTACATTCTATCAGAGTAAAATTGTGTGGAAGACAGTGGTTGTTGGTGTAATGGTTAAGGTATTTACTTCACAAACACAAGGTACAGGGTTTGATTCTCAGCTTTGAAGAAATTGTCTAAGCTTTCAGTGGTCCACAACACCTGATAGCCTAGTGTTTTTGAAATATAGATACCAAATAAACAATGCTATAACCAGAAATTCCATTAGGATTTATTGTAGACAGAAATAAAATATATTTTGGGGTTGGCATAATATTAAGGTGTTTACTTCACAGGCACAAGGTGCAGGATTTGACTCTCACCTTTGAGGGAAATTGTTTTGGCCCACAAAGGCAGCTAGCCTAGTACTTACCCATGAGCCTTTGAGCAGAACCATGGCAGACCCTCATGAATGGAAACTAGATCGGGGGGGGGGTCTTCCAAGATTTGATCCCTCTGTGTGGAGTTCCTCAAGTAGTCCTCTTTGCCTCCCCTCTGAACAATCAAGTGGCAAAATTCTGTCTCCGGACTCCATGAAAGAAGGCCTGGAAGATAGATGCCTATTCTTTACTTTGGACAGGAATGTTCATATATGCCTTTCTGCTCTTTCCACTAATATCCAGGGTACTTCTGAAGATTCAGAAGGAACCCCACAAGATTACTGTGGTGACTCCCTTCTGACCTAGGCAGCCATGGTTCTCCCTTCTTTTTAAATGGCCATTTTCAATTACCAAAAGCTTCCTCTCAGAACTGATCTACTCACACAAGAACAGGAGTGTTTAATCCACCCCATCATCAGTCAACTTCAATTGGCTGGCTAGATGATAGGGTCTTAATTCCTTTTAGTCACCTCTTTTCTGAGGATATGCAGCAGGTACTAATGGAGGCAAGAAAGCCTGCTACTGGAAAATCATGTATTAGCAAATGGAAAAAGTTTTCTAGTTGGTGCCAACAGCATAACCAGCAGTCATTCAGGTCTAGTCATTCTCTGGTTTTACAGTATTTGTGTGAATTAATATCCTATGGTCTTTCTTATTTCTCATCAAGGTTCATTTATCAGCCATTTCAGCATGTTTGCCCATAGATCCTTACCTTTCAAGGCAGTTTTATGATAAAGTGTTCTTGAAAGGGGTTTTGCATAAGATGCCTCCAAGTAATCCATTGGCCTCTCCTTGGGATCTTAATTTTGTATTAAAGAAACTAACACTGATCCATTTGAACCAGCTAATCTGGCTGACTTGAGGTTCTTAATATGGAAAACAGTTGTACTGATTGCTCTGACCTCTGCAAGAAGGGTTTCTGAGTTGCAAACTTTTATGGTGAGTCAACCCTATCTTATTTTCTACAGGGACAGGGTTTCTTTGAGAACTAATCCTTCTTTTATGCCTAAAGTGGTATTTGAGTTTACTTTAACCAGACTATCCTTTAATCCAAACTTTCCATTTCCTTCTTTTCTTTCCTGAACCTAAAAGTGAGGGATAAAGGATACTCCATACCTTGGATGTCCACAGATAACTCAGGTACTAGCTTGACAGAACTGAATCATTCAGATCTTTGCATCAATTGTTCATTTCTTGTGAAGGTAAGAAGAAGGGGCAACCTGTGTCAACAAGGACTATTTCCAAATGGCTGTCTAAGGCTATTACTTTTTTGTTATACTCATCACAATAAATCTATTCTACACAATGTCAAGGCTTACTCTGTCAGGGCCTTGGCTTCATCGATGGCTTTTTGGAAAGGGTTAGATTCTAGAAGCTGCTACTTAGTCCTCTGTTAATATTTTTACAAAGCATTTTAAGCTTGTTTCCTTCTGTAGGTCTAGATCAGGTTTTGCTAGGACCATTCTCCAGGTGCTCCTGGACTCTTCTCCTTCCTCCTCCCAAATATAGTTCACTATGGTAATCTTACCCATATAGCTAAGGTTACTGCAGCAGTAATCAATATGAAGAATATAGTACAGTTGTGTAAACTGAGCTTAATATAACAGTATATGTTCGAATGATCACTGCTGCAGTAGCCACTCCCTTCCTCCATCCCCCTTGTTTTTTGATGTTTTTTTATGCCACGGTGTGGACATTTTTTGTATTATTCATAGCGTTGTCCTTCCAGGGCTCAGCCTCCCTCTGTCTTCGCACCCAAACTTGTCTTTTAGTCAGCTCATCTGCTTGACAGTTTGGATATATAGAACATGCTCTGAAGCTTTGGAAGCTGACTGACTGTTATATCCTTGGCAGGATATTACCCGTGAAGCTAAGGCTGCTGCGGCAGTGGTCATTCGAACGTCTACTGTTATGGTAAGTTCAGATTACACAGTTGTGCTATTTACTTCACTGAATGCATATGTTCAGCATTCTATGTAGGTAAAACTTCCAGAAACTTTAAAACAATAAACTCTGAACATCTTAGCAACATTAGATGTAATAAACAAGCAAGTTAAACATGTGCCTAAGATTTTCAGGGATAGATAAAATACCTATAAAAGGCCCAAGTAAATTAGGTTGGCAACAGTTTTTGGACAAAAAAGAAAAACAATTAATTCTCATGTTGGGTGCATTGTTTACACTTGGTTTAGATGAGCATCTATAAGATTAATTTTTTTAAGGTTCATAAATTTATTCATGGCTATATTTGTTCTTATTATGTATTTATACATATTGTATCTATCAGTGCTGTATTTATTTTACCATTTATCTATGCACATTGCACTTTTATTGTTTATGTACAGGTCACTGTCTAATGATGTCATCATTAGAAGGTTATATAAGACAGTTCTTTAAGCCTGAACAGTTTAGATATTGATGAAGGCATGTTCTGTGCTGAAAACAAGTTTATCTGTGAAACTATGGACCAAAAATAAAGTTAACTACACTGTACTGGAGTGCTATGACATGTATTTGTGAGTGCTTGATCGTATTGTTTTTCTTGTTTGAGTTCCAAGCACTTTACACATCGGGGAACTGTATTTACAAGCTTCTGTTTTTGGATTTCCTCTGCTATACTGACACGTACATTGTTTCCCTTTAGCTATTTTTTATTACTTTTTGAATTTATTTATTTATTTAGTTTTACTTTTTTGGATCTCTCATTTCCTGACAATGAGGTCGGCATTGCTGTCACCTCTTGAGCTTGTCATCTTCTTTATTCTGCTCTTTGTTCCAGTATAGCAGAGATGCAGGACATCCCTTTGGGTACCTGGTTGGTCCTTGTAACTTATCCACAGTAATATATTTCTGTTTAGGTTTAGTTGTGGATTCCTTCTGAACATTTGTCATGAAATATCCTCCAGTGGGTGAACATTTAGCTGTGGAACAAAGTGTGGTTTTATTTGAGGCGGTTTTCCTTTCTGATAAAATTGTCCTAGACATCATACTAGGAATGTTAAGGGCAGAAGTTAGTGCGTTCCAGTGATCTTGTAAGCGACTGTTTCGGTTTTTTTTTCCAGACTGATTGGAGCTCTCACCCTTGATAGGACTTTGTTCACATCTCATATAGGGCAGTTAGAAACAATTTGGAGCCTACTGACCATGCTAGAACCTTGTTTGAGAGTCTGATTCTTGGTCTTTGAACTGATCGCCTTGTTAGGACTTTGGTTTATGGTCTGATGCAGGATCTACTGAGATAATCTCCTTGTTTGGATCTTGTTTAGGGGTTTGATGCAGGGTCTTCCTAACCACTTACCTTGCTCGAACCTAATTTAGGGGTCTGATGCAGGGTCTTCCTAACCACTTGCCTTGCTTGAATCTAATTTAGGGCTGTGATGCAGAATCTTCCTAACCACTTGCTTTGCTCTAACCTAATTTAGGGGTCTGATGCAGGGTCTTCTGAGCCATTCACCTTGCTCACTGCCTACATCTAGGGCTCCAGTGTCTCTCCTGGGGGGCAGCCTCAGTACAAATGGGTTCTTTGGTCTTGAACTTGGGTGTAGTCAGTCCAACCCTATACAGCTTTGACATTCATTCATTTGGGGCTTCATGTATCACTGAGGAGAAAAGTATCACAAATTCATATCTTAGTTTTACATTTTATTATTCCAAAGTATCTGATAAGCTATTGCTTATTGACTGTTCCTTGGCATTGTTCTCAAATTAAGGAAGCCTTCTACTCCACTCATGTTTATATATTTCTACAGAGAATCCACTTTTTGTTTTCTCACAGTGATGCTTAGAGCAGTCTTGTGTAATGTTCTACACACCTAGCAAATTTCTAGTTAAATAAAAGTAAAACATTGGAGGATTGTGCAGACTATGAAGACTAACCACCCCTTTGCCTAACAGTGGTTCCAGAATTCGTTCCCCTAACTGTTCCCTTTCTTGTCGTGGAGCATGGTACAAGTTATCCTTTAGATGGGAATCAAGATCTTCAGCAATTTTACACTGAAGTTTTTCTATGTATGTCATGGTCTTATCTGATTTGTCTCGAGATTCTTTTGTCCATATCTCTTTTTTTAACACGTTTATTAAATTATCACTTAAGACATAGACAAAAAAACATTAACAGAAAAGAAAAAAAACATTATTTTTTTCCATTTTCATACATTATACATCACATATCTTTTCTTTCTTTGTAATTATCATCAGTCCAACATTACATAGCTTGCTGAATTCTTGCCTTCCCTTAAACCTCATTCCTTCTCGTGAACATTATTCTGTGTGTATTGTTCCCTCCGTTTCCATTTTTCCCTTTGTAATTTGCTCCTTCCCTTTTCTAAAGATCCCTCTTCTAGTTCTTTTATCTCTTTTGTAATATTTAATACTTCAAATACAGTTGGTTTAGACTTTGATTTCCACTTTCTAGTAATTACTTTTTGGCAGCCAACAGAAATAAAATTAATAAGGCCTTAGACTATCTAGGCAATTCAGATCCTGTGTCCCAGCTCAGAAACATATGTCCTTAGTTACAGACATTTGCTCACCCAATATTTCTGACAGAGTAGTCTGTAGGGAATTTTTAAAATATACAATCTCACTACACTCCCAAAACACATGGTTTATTTGGTCCTGAACTTGGGCTCTTTCTTCCTCATCACAAGTTGCCATCCACCTGAGACGAAATTCCTTGAAGTCTGTTTGGAGTATAAAATACTTATGCAAACACTTCCAAACAAAGATCCTAAACTTTCTAGACATTGTTGTATACTTGGGAGCCATACATATGTCCTCTTATTATTTGTTTGCAAATTGCTTTTTCCAGTCTCTCTTCCCAATCTTTTCTAACCTCATCTGATTGATTCTTATAGTTGTCATGCAGTATTCCCTGACCATATCTCTTGATTCTTTGTGTAAGCATGTATTTATCTTTCCCTAGGAGATGCTCATCTTGTCTTTCCACCAGGGAGTTCTGTAAAGGAGGAATATGCTATGCCTTCCCGAGTCCCTGAGTGATACCCTCCTCCCGACCTTCAACCATCCTTCACCAGTACCTGAGTGATCCCCTCCTCCCAACCTTCAACCATCTCCAATTTTCTTAGTCCATCAGCTGCTTAAGCATATTGTAGCCAATTTCCCTGATTTTCTGATAAGAAGTCACTCTGGTTAAGTCAATAGTTTGGCCTCCTCCTTTTATAATATTTCTTCTAAGGCCCTGTGTATTATGGCTTTTTCATCCAGTCTGTCTTAATTGTGGGCTTTTGGGGTATACCTTCTAACACTTTATCTTTCTAGTCTACTGGTAAATGTATTTGTTTTTCTCCTCACAGCTGCCAACATCTCTTATCATCATTCACTGGATCTTCCAGGCTAGCCTTAGCCTCCCCCAGGCTCTACCTAACTCATGTTCAGGGCCAGTGGGGAGATCATGGATGCTGGTGCAGCATCATACTGCTACTGTAGAGTGTGCTCTACTCCTGTTCACTTATGGCAGCCTTGATAGCGCTGTGATTGGGCCCTTGAGAGATGTATGTGAGCTTCCATACAAGCACAGTCTCCTGACTAAGAGGCTTACCACTTATGCAGCATGGAGCTCACCAGGCTCATGTGCTCCTTACACCAGTCAGCATAGGCTGTCTCTCTATCCCCCAAGAACTGATATCAGTTGCTCACTCTGTGGCCTCTACAGTGAATGTGTTATGAATAGAATACTACATGTCTGTAGTAAGTAAATTTGACAACTTGCATTTGCTTCAGACATCACTAGTAGGTCTTCTAATGGTGATTCCCCCTCCTGGCTAACATTTTTGCCAGATGGGTGTTTTTACTTGGACTGTGGGCACGTCAACCTTTGAATGCTTTTTGTTCTTAACAACTTTCCTCTTTTTTAACTTATGCGTACAGTATTCTTTAGTACCACTGACAATTTTTCAGTGACCTCATCATCTGTTTTTCTAGCATGCTACTTTGCCTTGGAAGTCTTAAATCACTGTTTCAACAGAAGGCTTATCCTTTTCCCCTTCTGATCTAGATTTTCTATTCTGGCTGGCTTGAGGTTGTACCTGGCTGCAGTGTTTATCTTCATCTTATTTACATACTCACAGCCTCTGTATATGGTCTGACTGACTAACTGTTCAGTCCTTTTTGATGCAGTACCTGGCTGTGATAGTTGTCTTTGTATCGCATACGTCTTTGCAGCCATCCTGCTTAATTCGGCTGACATTTCCTCCTTTGAGACCTCAGAACATTTTTGCCCTTTGGAAAACTGTTTCTTTTCAACCCATGGTCTAGCTTCTCCCTCCTGATGGTTGTTAGTTGCTACAGCATCTCCAAGCCACTTCAAGGTATTACTCCCTTAGTTATTTAATTCTTAATGGTGTCTGTTACTGTTGCAGCTCCATTGCCTGTAGCTGTCTAAGACTTCCACACAAACCTTGTACACTTGTTCCCTAAACTGCTTTGCAGCAAGTTTTATGCAGCTTTAGCCTCCCATGGGTACAGAGTTGTTGCTAGATTTAGGATTAAAGTTTGCATAACCTGAGCTCATATGTCTTTTATTGCCAGGAGTCAGTGAATGCCTGTGACTTTTTAGATCTTGTGGCTTTATTCCTAAGTGGCCACATTCTCAACCTTAGATTACTCCATTACTAGGTTGTATCTTACAAGAGAGTTTTGTCAAGAAGTTTTCCCTCTGAATTTCCACCCATAAGCAGTTAGCTTAGGACTCTGTCCAGCTAGGGAAACATATGGAGGTACCAACATCAGATATGAAAGTTACATATTTACCATAGCTATAGATATGCATTAGTAGCTTCATATCCATCACCACTGCCTCCCTCCTTCCCCAGCGTTTGGATCTAGAGGAATCTGTAATATAACTTTTTCTTTTCTTGTTTCCACATTTTCCTTTTCTGTTTTTCTGTTCTTGTTGGCTTCAGAGACCTGGAGATGGGTCCTCAAGCACTGTGCATTGCAGTTAAAGGAGAGGGGATAGAGTGGCTTGGTAAAGTTTTATGAATTGGGCTGACTAAGTGCCTCACATTCTTTGGCTTACAGGTGAAGGGTATGAAATTGCCACTGCAGCTCTGTTATTGCAGGAAGTACATAACTTTCATTTTTGTCAGTCCTGGGCACTCTGTCTTTTGTTAGTAAAGTATGGGTCTCTACAGATGTCAGAATCATATATGATACACCATATCCAACCATGCTGTTAAATCATGATTCATGATAAATGAGCACAATGGTAACCTGCAGATACTGGGGCCATCACAGTTCTGCTTTGTTAAAGGAAGGTCATGCCTATTAAATCTGGTGGACTTTTTTGAGAAGGTCACCAAATCATTGGATGAATGTAAGACTGTGCACACAGGTTACCTTGACCTGGCCAAGGCTTTTGATACAGTACCCCACTCAGGCCTTATAGACAAGCTCACTAATTTAGGTATAAACCTTTTTATCACCCAATGGTTAGCCAACTGGCTCGCTGATAGGACTCAGGAGGATGAAATAAGTGAAAACCCTTCCACCAAGAGGCCAGTCGGTAGCGGAATCCCTCATGGCTCAGTAAAGGGCCGGCTCCTTTTTGGCATCTATTTCTATGAAATGGAAGCAAATGCTGAAGGTTTATGGCTGACTATAAACTGGAGGTTATCAGTGACTCCCCTGCAGACATTAGCATTCATCAAGAAGGTCTATCTCTGACTAACAAATGATGCCAAAGCCATGGTCTTAAACTCAATGCTAAGAAGTGCATAATTGTACCATTTGGGAAGTCAAACATCCTGGGTAATTATCATGTTGATAATATGCCCCAAAGAGTCGACCTACTGGTTAGAGATGTGAGTATGCACGTAGACAGTAGCCTTACCTTCGACCACCACATGGCCACAGTGGTGAGGAAATCTTTTTATGATGCACAGCTTATAAGTAAGGGCATGGCATCTAGGTCCAAAGAGGTCATTATCTCACTGTACTCTGCCCTTATCAGACCAGTCACAGAGAATAGTGCTCTCTTTGGTATGTACCTGAGTAGGTATATGCAGCAACTGTAGTGACCTCAGAAGTTCCTTACAAAAAGAATACAAGGCATAATAAACCTGCCTTATGTAGAGCACCTTAAAGCCCTTTCCCTCTACTCAGTCTCATATAGATTTCTGAGGGGTAATCTGTGCCTGGATTACAAGACAGCCACAGATCCCACACTTATGATTCTCCTACAAATTCGTAAATCAGAGAGTACCAGAAATACATGGTCTAGGGACCTGAATTTTGTCTGTGACGTAAACAGAATGTGCTGGAGAGACAGATATGTGTCCCAGAGACTGCCTCTCCTATGGAACAGGCTTCCCATCCATGTGAAGCTGTGTTCATCTATTACCCAGTTTAAGTGCAGCCTAGACCAGTGGATGGGGAATAGGAAACTTACACCAGGCCTGGCACCCATGTCATTTATGCACAGAGGTAGCTTATAAATGCCTGGTCCTCAATGTCTTGTTTGGATACAGGACATCATTATTCTTTCAGGAAAACCTGGCTAGGCTTAAAAAGCCCCCCCCCCCCCCCCGGGTTGTTAGCCTAATAACAATCTGTGAATCTGTGTGGTAGCAGTAGCTTCACTGGTATGTCCATGCCTCTTTAAATGCAGGTGAATAGGTGAGATGGAGAATCCTGGTCATGGATTCAAGTCTCTGAGCATACAAGGTCTCTCAGCATCATCATGGCAGCACCTGTATCTCACCCCTTATCAATGGCAACTGGCCTTTTATAGTCTGTTGTCTGAAATTGCATGTTCCAACTGTGTACATGTAGTCCATTTCATCTGTCTACATATATGCCATTCCCTCCTATCCCCGTGTGAATCAAGCTTATATATATTTGTAAGAAGGTTGGTACTGCCTGCATGCAGCATAGCATGTGTCCACATCAAAACATGAATAGCTGCCTTGATGCATGATTTACTGCATATAGATGTCTGTTTAGCAATATGTGGTATTCTTATTCACCCATGGCACATACTGTACATTGATGTCTGCAGCATGTTTTCAATCTTTGCAGTCATGACTGGCACATGTGATGTTGCATTACTTTAACTGCACAACACACCTTTTAATGGTATGCCTTAGTGCAGGTCATGATTGGGTACAGGTGATAATCCATGCACTATATGCCATTCTGACACATGATTGTATGATGTTTAGGTTCTTGTATATTATAAAATTACATATGTAAAACACTGTTAGGCATAGCATTCAAACTGTCTTGTCTTTATTGCATGACATGTTCAATGTGGCAAGGCAATTGTTGGAGTTGTGCAGTTCACACAGTTTCCAGGTTTGACATGATGGAGGTGCATTTTAAATTCTAGCAGGTCACATTTTATGTATTTATTTTACATTTGTTTACTGGGAAGGTCTGACTGAACACAAGTCCTTTTTCAGTGGAGGCCTGAGTGGAAAAGTTGCACATAAACATAAAATGTACAAATATAAATAAATCAACAGTGTACATTTAGATTAAGTACAATAAGAACTTTTACAGGTATATGACATGTGAAAGACAAACAAATAGGGAACACGTATTTATAGTTAGTATCTAGACAGGGTATCAGAGTGTAAAATTGTCCAAGGAAATGATGAGATTGATAGAGAGGACCATTACTACTATTTACAGTTAACAGGAACGTAGCACCTGAGATTAGAATGCAGATAGGTTAGCAAATTAAGGGTTAAGTTATCCAGCACTTGTACAAGAACCGATCCAGGTATTTACTAGGTGAGTTTTTAGCATTATTTTAAACTGAACTAAAGAAGTAGTAGACAATATATTGGTATGCAGTGTACCCTGTACATGTCTTTTGCCCTCTATTGTGTGCTGGTTGACACATGGCATGATTCATACTGTGCTCAATGGATGTGTTATGTGTTGTATCAAATGTTCATCTGTCATTATCCATGTTAAATCCATAACAGATGAAGTCTTGTTAGCCATGTCCATCGGCTATGCAGAGGAGAGCTCTATTTTTGTGTTCTTGTGCACCATTGTGATGCTGATACATGGGTGCATAATGCCCATACACAAACTGTAAACACTTCTGCTGCTCACATCCACATATTTGCTGGTGGATGTTTCCATTGATAGTATGCCAGTTTGCACAGCATTGTTTCATGTTATTTATATACAGCTGAATATACACGTTTGCTTGCTGTGGTAATGCATTTATTACATTGGCCTTTACCGTATATCCATGTGCTGAGCACATTATCATTTCTAGAACTGGTACATATAATGCACATATGGCAATATCCCTAGTGGTTCATGGTATGCTGTATCAATGTACATACATGTATGTATGTATGTATGTACATACATACATATATGTTGACTGTTTTGTTCACCGCAGTCTTGTGCGCCACGGCATACTATTTAAATGTCTGATAGTTAGTGCAGAATGCTAGAATGAGATCCCCATGGCTGTATAAGTCAGGGAAGAGTTTTTTTTTCACCCTTGAGGTAGTATGTTTAGAGACTCTGTTTGCAGCAGCTGAGCCTCTATGCTACTTTGTAACAGGTGCAGTAGGAAAAACTCACTGTTCTACAAAATGATACTTTTATCATATTTTTATACTTTATGTAATCTTTTGTGCTGTCATTTGGTATACACTCAAGATACAGCATTTTGTACATGTTAAGTTTTCAGTGTTTTTAGTACATTTGCAATGGTCTTCAGTATCACAGTTTTACAGGGGACCAACAGACCTTGAAACACATGCTGTTGTGCATCCCAGGACATAAGCAGGTCTTTAGAAGAGGATCAGCTCCAAAAAAAACAAAAACAAAAAAAAAACAGACCACTCATATTTATTGTTTTTTGACAATACCCAGAAACCTAGCAGTGGCATATGCCTTTGCTGCTCACATCCTGGAGGGTGAGTCTTTTCATTGTCTAATGCTTCCTCAGAATTCTGCTACCTTGTGTGATGTCTACTCTGTCATCTCTACAGTCTCCTTCTATAGGTTGGAGCAGTTGGTAGACCCCATCCCCTTGTGTACAGTAGCTGGAACACCTGCTATGTTGACAGAAAGTCACAGAAGGGTGTCAGTAGCTAGTAACATAATATTCTGGGCTGATAATAGCCTAGTGAATTACCATTCACTGACTTTCTTACATTTTTTCCAACTTTTTTTTTTTGGCAGTCATATTTCTTATTTTAATGTATTATAATTGGGCTTTAAAGGCTCTGTGACTCATTGTCCAGATCATAGTGGGTTGGACCAAGCTGAATGCCCACAAACTAAGGAGTATACAGAGCTTTCTTACAGGACATTACTATTCTCTGAACTGGGGTGTTTTCAAACTTTTTTGCCCTCATTGCGAAAAAACACCACAGGCTGAGTGGCAGTCTAGGCAGCTGTCTAGGTCACCTATGCCTTAGGCCAGCCATGACTTTATGTCAAATCGGTGAATATCACTGGGTATGTGTCAAAAATGTATTCTACAATACACTTAAAATTTCAGAAATATGATTTCATAAGAATACATTGACTTATGGCATATTACTAACATGAAATCGGAGCTTATCAGCTTGAAAAAAAATGAAAAAAAATTTATATGTTTATTGTGAACTGTAATGCAAAAAATATGCCACTGAAAATGCCATGTAAGCCTGCTGGTGTTGCCTAGGGTTTACTTAGTTTGTATGAAGTTTCAATACTTCGAAACCAACTTGGTCGAGGCCAGTTGTTCAAAGTAGCAAAACTTTGAAAACGAAGTATGGAGATCACAGTACAGCGCAGAATGGGAATATTCCATTTTCCTCGCTGTTGTGCGATCTTGGAGTTGGTATATTTAAGTAGGGGTGTGTGTGGAGGGCACAGCCCCCCACATGTTTTCTGTGTTTTTTTTTAGTCAGCCAATCCAGTGACTAGGCTTCAGCAAAACTGCACTTTCATTGAAGTACACTTTCGCTGAAGTGGGCATCTACTTTGTTTGTTCGATGTAATGTATTTTCAAACAAACAAAGTAGATCCGTTGCCTAACACTGTAGGAGCATCTGTGTAAAATGATATGAAATTGTTTCATGAACATTTCAGAAAAGTATGTTATTGTTTTAAAAAAAAAAAAAAAAAAAAAAAAAGTATGTTATGATGTTTACTTACAATGGGCACACCCATTCTCACACATCAACACATCAGGCATCTGAGCAGTTAATCCAGCCCAGGTTGCCCGGTACATATCCCTCTGTGCACTTAGATGATGATTAAAGATATAAACACACATACTCACACACACACACACACACACACACACACACACACACACACACACACACACACACACACACAATTCTATTATTCATAATAGTGTTTGTCATTGTAAGAGTCTACATTTTTGGGGTTAGTTAAGTATAAATCCAATGGCCCAAAGAATATTTTCTCTAGCGAAATAATATATGAATTTTATTTCTGATACATGACAAAATAGTATACACACATTCCAGAAACTAAACATATCTGGACATTCATTTTTTTTTATTATTTGCCTATGGTTCAGTGATAAGGTCAGCAGTGGGGAAAGGGATAGTGCTTCCTGAGACAGACAGAGAGTGTGTGTGTGTGTGTGTGTGTGTGTGTGTGTGTGTGTGTGTGTGTGTGTGTGTGTGTGTACTATATATGGAATACTTAAGACCCTAGGTACCATTTCCTAAAAACTAAATAGAGTAAAATTTTCACTGAGGGTTCATGCAACAAGCATTCTAGCGCAGACACCAAAATGCCTTTGACTACCAGAATATGAGAGGGGATAAACATGCTATATCCACTAGCAAAAGCAGAAATACTTAAACTTGTTTAAGTGAATCAGAAGTCTCTCTCTTTCTCTGATGTTTTATCTTTTTTTCTCTTTCTCTGCAGTGATGTTTTGTGCCATAATTTTCCATAAAGATTGAAAATATAATGTAAATGAGTTCACTTAGCAAGTAGAAAACATGCGTGGGAGTCCGATTATGCTTCAAAAGTCTGCTTAAAACTGAGGTGATCAGGATCAGAAGTAACCTGCATTGTACTGCAACTTTTTAACTGTTAGATGAAAGGTCGGCATAATCTCTCAGAATATGCACTAATCAGTTTAGTAACCTAATCCCAACTCAGCCACTGGGGATGCACAAGCCAGTGCATTTCTTTATGCCTGTCCCAAGCCCGGATAAATGGGGAGGGTTGCGTCAGGAAGGGCATCCGGCGTAAAAATTCTGCCACAACATTTATGGCGCAGAAATTTCATATTTCCATAATGGATCGGTCGAGGCCCGGGTTAACAACGACCGCCACCAGTACTGTTAGCCAACAGGGTGCTGCCGGAAATTGGACTACTGTTGGCCGAAGGAGAAGAGGAGGGCGAAGGCATGCCCGAAGGCAGGCAGAGAGGAGGAAGGTTAGGAGTGTAGCAGTGAGGGTAGGAACTTTGAATGTTGGCAGTATGACTGGTATAGGAAGAGAGCTAGCTGATATGATGGGGAGAAGGAAGGTTGATATATTGTGCATGCAAGAGACCAGATGGAAGGGAAGTAAGGCCAGGTGTTTAGGAAACGGGTTCAAATTGTTCTATCATGGTGTGGATGGCAGGAGAAATGGGGTAGGGGTTATACTAAAGGAACAATATGCCAAGAGTGTTTTAGACGTGAAGAGAGTGTCTGACAGAGTGATGTTTATGAAGCTCAAAATTGATGATGAATGTTGTTAGTGCATATGCTCCACAAGTTGGGTGTGCGATGGATGAGAAAGAGAAATTTTGGACTGAGTTGGATGAAGTTGTGGTGAGTGTACCCAAGGATGAGAGACTAGTGATTGGAGCAGACTTTAATGGGCATGTTGGTGAAGTGAACAGAGGGGAAGAGGAAGTGATGGGTAGGTATGGTGTTAAGGAGAGGAATGCAGAAGGTCAGATGATTGTGGATTTTGCGAAAAGGATAGACATGGCTGTGGTGAATACGTATTTTAAGAAGAGGGAGGAGCATATGGTGACATACAAGAGTGGAGGAAGATGCACACAGGTGAATTATATCCTATGTAGGAGGGCCAGTCTGAAGGAGACTGGAGACTGTAAAGTGGTGGCAGGGGAAAGTGTAGATGTTATGTGATCCTATCTCGCCTACATTCTGTACTGATGGGTTCGGAGCTGATCCTCGGCTCCGACTCGGCACGCTATGCAATAGAGCGAAGTCTCTAATTGGCTGAGCTATTCTATATCCCAGGATGCACCACCACCAATTCCCCAGATCTCGTTTGCCGCTTACAAAGCAAAGACGTGGTCTCGAGCTTGGCTGAGCTAAGTGCTTTCTTTATTAGAATTTTCTGTCAGGAATTTTCTTAAACTTAACCAAAAAGCTGTTTTAACAGCTATCGTTGTGTATGAGTGAGTTTTCTGAACTTTTTTGTGGTAAAAAATTGTTTTTTCAGGGAAAGGTTTCCGTTTAAGTTAGAGGGGCCTTCCCCTCGTGCGTGAGTAGCCTTTTTGTGTAGTGTTTGTGAGGTGATCAAGTTCCCGTTTTTAGTTAGAGGGTTCTTGGCCCTCCTGTTGTGTGACCAATACCCTTTGGTTAACTTATATTTTACTGTAAGTGTGTTTGTTCTGATTATTCAGTTTTCCTGTGTTTTTTTCTAACTGTTTGGCATTATGTCAAAAGAGCACAGACCCTCTGGATTTAAAAAATGCACTAGATGCAATTACAAAATGTCTATAACGGACGATCACTCCCTTTGCGTGTACTGTTTAGGACCCAAATACCTTCAGGAGTCTTGTAGTGTGTGTCACGCTTTTTCCTCTCGAGTCCTCCAAGAGAGGAAAAATAAATTGATTTTAAAAGGACTTATTAAGCCTACTTTTGAAGAGGCCTTATCTTCCTCTTCTTCTTCCTCTAAGAAAAAGAAATCGTCGGCTCCGACCAGCCCATCGGAACCGACCACTAAGAAATCTAGGCAGGCTTCTCCATCGGCTCCACGGACTTCGGAGCCGAGGGCGGAACGGTCTGCCTCGATGCCTCCAGCCTCGACTCCTCTGGCTTCGGAGCCAATGGCTGGAGCTTCAAGAGGCGGATCACCTTCATCGGCTCCGCTGATTTCGGAGCTGATGAGGGTTGTCCGCTCAGACTCTTCCCCTTCCGCGCCGAAGTCCTCTTCGGCACCGAGGGAAATTACAATGGAGTCTCCTTCGGCACCGATTTTGATCGAGACAATCCGGAGCCGGTCCCCCAGTCCTTCGGAGCCGGTGGAGAAGTTTAGTCGGACCCGTTCGATCTCCTCCCGATCTTCCAAGATGCCAGATTCGGACATTGACAGGGTGCTCCAAAGGCTGTTTCAGTCTCCAGTCTTCAAAAAGTTAGTTTCGGCTCCAGCCCAGTCGGCTTCGGAGCCGATGGTCCACCATTTAGCCTTGGTTCCTCCTCCAACAGCCTCGGCACCGTTGGAGTCGGTGCTGGTGGAGCCGATGGAGGTGTCCGGGTCGGCTCCGACCCTTACACCTACTCCGGCCTTTGGGTCGGAGTTCGGTACACGGACCTCTTTGGTCGGCCCCGGGGGTGACGCTTCGGGAACAATGTTTTCGGTTCCGAGCCTGTCTCTCGGTGCGTCGGCTGTGGGAGTGCCGTCTGCTGTTATGGCTTTGGGGGTCGGACCTTCCCAGGATTCTGGGGGTCCGGCCTTTAGAGCCATGAGGAGTGCTTTGGCCAAATCTTCTTTGGCTACCTCCACCGTCTCCCCGGCACTTTCCTAGGCATGGAGACTGGGTCCTTTGTAGTCCCCCTGTCTCAAGACAGTGGAGCCCTGGGGCCTGAGGTCACCCCCATTGGGGGTCCCCCTCTTCCTGGAGGTCCCTCTGAAGAGTCTTCGGAGGAACCCCCAAGAAAAAAACAGTGCAAGAAGAAGCACGTCGACTCCCCTGACGAGTCTATCACCTCCGACACCGATCTTGATGATGCGGAAGGGTCCCCCAAGTCGTCCTCGGATGATGTCTCCTTTGCGGACATCCTGGAAGTCCTCAAGCAACGAGGCGTCTGGCAGACCAAACCCCCTTCCTCTGACGAGTCGGTGTTCCTCAAGGCCTTCGGGGCTCAGCCCTCCGCCTCCTGGGTGTCTCCGCCCTTCGATGAGCTCCTGGATTTGATCTCTCGAAGGGCGTGGGAACATCCAGATTCTGTGGAACCGGTGCCTGCTCGCCCTAACAAATTTTTGTCAGCGCCCCCGGAAAAGGAATTTCTCACCAAAGGTGTGGCTGTAGATGCTATGGTGGTGGCATCTGCTACCCAGCAAGATGTGGCAGAGGCTTCGACGTCCGTCCACCCCCCTAATAAGGAGTCTAGGAGCATGGACCGGTATGGGAAGCGCACCCTTTCTTCAGCGGCATTTACATTAAGGTCTCTGAATTACCTCACGCACTTCACTAGACTTCAGAGGGACCTGATCAAGGAACTCTCAGATACCCTCTCTGGTAACCTGCCTGAGCAGTTAACCCAGATGGTTAGCTCTCAGTTGGCTACCCTGTCGTCGATATCGAACTCGTCCATGAGGCCCATTTTGTATGCAGCCGAGGGGGCGAGTAGAGCGGCGGGTACGGGTGTTGCTCTACGGAGACAAGCCTGGCTCCGCCTGTGTCATTTTGCGGAGGCCTTCAAGTCTTCCTTTGCCAACGCTCCCTTTGATGGGTCCTCTTTGTTCGGACCCAAGGTAAAGGACACCTTGACCCCGCTGTGAACAAGAGGGTAAAACTTTGACTGCCGTTGAGCACGGTTTTCCTCTCCCTTTCGGCCTTATCCCAAGGCTAAAAGAGGAGGGAAAATGTGGTTCCGTAAATCTCAGAAGAATTACCCCTCACAGCAGGACGATCCCCCTCTAGAGGCAGAGGAGGGGGAAATTTTTCCGGAAGACGCCGTCCCAGAGGCGGCAGAGGCCCCCGCAACACTGGAGACCGCGAGTCCTTTCATGGCTCTTCAACCTCTCAGCATCCCTGAAGGATTGCCCGACTGTGCAGCTCCGGAGCCAGTTGGGGGTCATTTTTCTAGGCACCTAAAGGCCTGGGAGAGTATCACTCGGGACCAATGGGTGCTCCGAATCATCGCCGGAGGTTACGTCATCCCCTTTTTTCACCCCCCCCCCTCCATCCAGGAAAATCCCTGACCCCCCACCCAGTCAACGGGATATTGCAGCCATTGAAATTTCAAAGCTGCTTCAAAAAGGAGTCATCCAACCGGTCCCCGTAGACCAGAACGGATTAGGGACTTACTCAAAATTCTTTTTAGTGCCAAAAAAGACCGGGGACTTGAGGCCCATTTTGGATCTCAGCAACCCGAATCGATCAGTCAAGAAGTCCAAGTTCCGGATGGTCACCTTACAATCTATTCTCCCGCTACTGGAGAAAGGTGTTTGGATGTGCTCCATAGATCTCAAGGACGCCTATTATCACATTCTGGTAGATCAGGCGTCCAGGAGACATCTGCGCTTCAGCCTGGGAGACAGTCATTTCCAGTTCTGCGCACTGCCCTTTGGTCTCACCACAGCTCCCAGGGTGTTCACCAAATGTTTGGCGGTGGTGACTGCTCACCTGAGGAGTCTAGGATTCCAGGTGTTTCCGTATCTAGACGACTGGCTCCTAACTGCCACCTCCAGGCATCTATTATTACAGAACCTAGCAGCCACTATATCTCTAGGAACCTCCCTAGGAATCACCTTCAATTGGGCAAAGTCTGTGTTGCTGCCATCTCAGCTTATACGGTTTATCGGGGTAGACATAGACTCAAAGCAAATGTGGGTCTATCTTCCTACAGAGAGGATAGAAACATTACAATCTCAAGTCCGAGCATTGCTCCTCAAACGCCGAGTCCCAGCAAGGATGGTCCTACAACTGTTGGGTTCCATGTTGGCTACCGTTCTCCTGGTTCCCTAAGCAAGATTACACATGAGGATTCTCCAGTGGCTCCTGTCGGTCCAGTGGTCATATCAGGAACTTCCTCTCAGTCACCAAATTATAATTACGGAGACGTGCAAACAGGACCTCCGTTGGTGACTTATCTCGTCCAACCTGGATCAGGGGCGACCTTTCGTTCCTCCTCCTCCAGTGGCCACTTTGACTACGGATGCCTCCCAGATGGGTGGGGGGGACATTACCTGGGCAGGTCAGTTCAAGGCAGGTGGCACCCCGGCGCGACTTCCCTACACATCAACATACTGGAAATGAGGGCAGTGCTTCTGTCGCTCCAAGCACTACACTGCTACCTCCCCTAAGGTATGATTGCCGTTCAGTCCGACAACATGTCAGTAGTCTGGTACCTGAACAAGTAGGGAGGGACCAGGTCCTACCCTCTTTGCAGAGAGGCCATGAGAGTATGGAATTGGGCTGTTGCAACCAACCGTTTCTTGGTAGCAACACATATTCCGGGGAGATCCAATGTGATAGCCGACAGACTGAGCAGAACCATTCTCTCCCCGCACGAGTGGTCTCTGAACGACAGAGTAGCATCTCAGATCTTCAGAAGATGGGGAACTCCTTGTTGTGACCTCTTTGCAACCCCCCTCAACACGAAATGTCTATGGTTCTTTTCACTTACCCCGAATCTGGGGAGGTTTCCCAAGGATGCCCTAGTCCAAGCTTGGCCCACCGGCTTACTGTACGCCTTTCCTCCAGTTCCCCTTCTCCCCAGGGTGATCCAGAAGGTGATTCACTTGCAGTGCAAGATGATTTTAGTTGCCCCATACTGGCCTCGTCAAGTCTGGCTGCCATTTCTTTGGAAATACGCACTGGACGGTCCATGGTTCCTGGACCAGGTTCCAGATCTCTTGATCCACCAATCAGGACAGCTTCACCAGTCCCTTCACTCACTGAAGTTAACAGCTTGGCTCCTCCACTTCCGACTATAGTCAGGAACCAGGTTTTAGACTCAGAAGTTTTACATATCTTGTCCTCAGCCCACAAGAATTCGACTAAGAAAATGTATAATAATAAATGGAAGAGATTCGCCATTTGGGCACAACTCCGGGGTTTAGATCCCATTACTGCCCCGGTGGCGGACGTTTTGAAATTCCTAGCTTCCCTATTCAATCAAGGTTCTTCAGTCTCTACCATTAAGGTTCAATTAGCAGCTATTTCTAATTTTCATGCAAGTATAGACCCACCTTTGATGAGCAATAAGTTGTGTAAAGCCTTCATGAAAGGTGCTGGGCTGCTACGTCCTCCAGTTTCTCATCCTGCTCCACCATGGGATCTCAATTTCGTATTAGGTGCCTTGACCTCTTCCCCCTTCGAACCGGCAGCAACTTCTGACTTGAAATTTCTTTCCTGGAAGACCGCTTTTTTGGTGGCAATTACATCAGCCAGAAGAGTTTCGGAACTTCAAGCCCTATGTGTCAACCCGCCGTACCTGTTTTTTCACAAGGATAGAGTATCCCTTAGGCCTAATCCATCTTTTGTTCCCAAAGTTTGTTCGAGTTTCTGTCTTCAACAGTCTTTGGAACTTCCAGTTTTCTTCCCCAATTACTCAGACAGAGCAGAATATATCTTCCATTCATTGGATGTCCACAGACAATTGCGTTTCTACTTAGATAGGACGCACCAAACACGAAAAACAGATCAGTTGTTTGTGTCCTTTTCAAACAATAAATTGGGCAAAGCCATCACGAAGGTCGCTATTGCCAAGTGGATCAGAGACTGTATCAGTCATATTTATTTTCTTTCTAATAGAGAGCTTACAACCACTGTGAAAGCTCATTCTACAAGGGCTATGGCTACTTCAACAGCATTTCATGCTAAGCTTGCCATTAGTGACATTTGTGCTGCGGCTACCTGGTCCTCTCCTCACACCTTTATTTCTCATTACAAATTGGATGTGGCATCTCGGGGGTGAGCTTCCTTTGGTTCCACAGTTCTCAGGAGTGTTTTCCAGTGAGCCACCCAGGAATCAGGTGCTAGGGACGCTGTCCCATCAGTACAGAATGTAGGCGAGATAGGATCACATAACATCTTTATAACATCTTTTAGTTATGTACTTACCATAACTTTAGATGTTTGGGATCCATCTCACCTACATTCCTAATACCCACCCTCCTTCCCCCTGCCTTGGAGATCAGAAGAGACCGGACGGTTCGAGTTCGACCGTTTCATCTTGAAACATCTGGCAATGTTATATCAGCAGTGCATGTGTGGGTGCATGTGTGCGGACAAACAAGATCTGGGGAATTGGTGGTGGTGCATCCTGGGATATAGAATAGCTCAGCCAATTAGAGACTTCGCTCTATTGCATAGCGTGCCAAGTCAGAGCCGAGGATCGGCTCCGAACCCATCAGTACAGAATGTAGGCGAGATGGATCCCAAACATCTAAAGTTATGGTAAGTACATAACTAAAAGTTAAGCAGCATAGAATGGTGGTCTGTAGGATGATGTTGGTGATCAAGAAGAGGAGGAGGAGTGTGAAAGCAGTGCCAAGGATTAAATGGTGGAAGTTAAAAAAGGGTGATTGTGAAGTGGAGTTTAGGGAATAGTTAAGACAGGCACTGGGAGGCAGTGGAGAGTTACCGAATAGCTGGGTAACTACAGCAGAACTAGTAAGGGAGACTGCTAGAAAGGTGCTTGGTGTGAAATCTGGACAGAGGAAGGAGGACAAGGAGACCTGGTGGTGGAATGAGGACGGACAGGAGAGTATGCAGAGGAAGAGGCTGGCGAAGAAGAAGTGGGATTGTCAAAGAGATGAAGAAAGTAGAAATGAGTATAAGGAGATGAGGCGCATGGCAAAGAGAGAGGTGGCGAAAGCTAAGGATAAGGCGTATGGAGAGTTGTATGAGAGATTGGACACTAAAGAGGGAGAAGAGGACCTGTACCGATTGGCTAGACAGAGGGACAGAGCAGAGAAAGATGTGCAGCAAGTAAGGGTGATAAAGGATAGTGTGGGAAAGGTACTCTCAAGAGAGGAGAGTGTGTTGAGTAGATGGAAAGAGTATTTTGAGAGGCTGATGAATGAAGAGAATGAGAGAGAGAGAAGGTTGGATGATGTGGGGATAGTGAATCAGGAAGTGAAACAGATTAGCAAGGAGGAATTAAGGACAGCTATGAAGAGTTGAAGAATGGAAAGGCTGTTGGCCCAGATGACATACCAATGGAAGCATGGAGGTGCTTAGGAGAAATGGCAGTGGAATTTTTAACTAGATTGTTTAATGAAATTTTGGAAAGTCAGAGGATGCCTGAGGAGTGGAGAAAAAGTGTTTTGGTACCTATCTTTAAGAATAAGGGTGATGTGCTGAGCTGCAGTAACTACAGAGGGATAAAATTGATCAGTCACAGCTTGAAGTTATGGGAAAGAGTAGTAGAAGCTAGGTTAAGAAGGGCGGTGATGATTAGTGATCAGCAGTATGGTTTCATGCCAGGAAAGAGCACTACAGATGCAATGTTTGCTCTGAGAGTGTTATTGGAGAAATACAGAGAAGGTCAGAAGGAGTTGCATTGTGTCTTTGTAGACGTGGTGAAAGCATATGACAGGGTGCCTAGAGAAGAGTTGTGGTATTGTATGAGGAAGTCGGGAGTGGCAGAGAAGTATGTAAGAGTGGTACAGGATATGTACGAGGGGGTAGTGTGACAGTGGTGAGGACTGCAGTGGGAGTGACAGATCCGTTTAAGGTGGAGGTGGGATTACATCAAGGATCAGCTCTGAGTCCTTTCTTATTTGCAGTGGTGATGGACAGGTTGACAGATGAGATGAGACAGGAGGCCCCGTGGACTATGATGTTTGCAGAAGACATTGTGATCTGTAGTGAGAGTAGGAATCAGGTTGAGGAGACTCTGGAGAGGTGGAGATATGCTCTAGAGAGCAGAGGAATGAAGGTCAGCAGGGCTAAGACAGAATATATGTGTGTAAATGAGAGGGAGGGTAGAGGAATGGTGAGGATGCAGGGAGTAGAGTTGGTAAAGGTGGACGAGTTTAAGTACTTGGGATCAACAGTTCAGAGTAATGGTGAATGTGGAAGAGAGGTGAAGAAGAGAGTACAGGCAGGGTGGAATGGGTGGAGAAGAGCGTCAGGAGTGATTTGTGATAGACGGGTAGCAGTAAGAGTGAAAGGGAAGGGAGACCAGCTATGTTATATGGGTTGGAGACAGTGGCATTGACAAAAAGGCAGGAGTAAGAGCTGGATGTGGCAGAGTTAAAGATGTTAAGATTTGCACTCGGTGTGACTAGGATGGATAGGATTAGGAATCAGTATATTAGAGTGTCAGCTCATGTTGGACAGTTTGGAGACAAAGCAAGAGAGACGAGATTGCGTTGATTTGGTCATGTGCTAAGGAGGGATGATGGGTATATTGGGAAAAAGATGCTAAGGATGGAGCTGCCAGGTAAGAGGAAAAGAGGAAGGCCTAAGATAAGGTTTATGGACGTGGTGAGAGAGGACATGCAGGCGGTTGGTGTGACAGAGCAAGATGCAGAGGATAGGAAGAAATGGAAAGAGATGATCCGCTGTGGCGACCCCTAATGGGAAAAGCTGAAAGATGATGATGAGTTTAGTAACCTAATCCCAATAGTACAGTGCCATAATGAATAAGAGTAGAGCAAAATAACAAAAGAAAATTTATTAATAATGTCCAATCTGATGTTGTCCTTTTCATTCTTCCCCACTACTGAGTCTTTGGTATCTGACATCAGATCTGATTTGGCTGCATTCACCAGACTTAGGATCCAAGTCTCGAGCTCCTCCCATTCCCATAATGCATCACTTCGCTCTAACTCCTCAGATCTCATTTGCCACCGTCCAGCATAGACGTGGTCTGTGAGACTTGAGCTTGCATTATGTGTTATGAGTTACAAATTTACATTTTTTGTTTTCCTTTAGCTTCTTCTAACTCGTTTCTTGTACTGTTATACTTTTCTTGTAGTAAGGTTGTTTTTTTTTATCCTTCCTTTACCTCACTTCCCACACTTTGTTAATGTAGGCATTAGGTTCTCCTTCCCCAAACATTTCCTTCTGTCTTTTTCTTTTTTTGGTATATTAAAAAAAAAAAAAAAAAAAAAAAAAAAAACTTTCCCCTTTTCTTATAGCTAGACTTTTCTGTCCTATACCTACTTTGGGTGTTTGTTCTTCTGACATGTGTATGTATGAAGTGCTTGTGTTGGCTAATTATGGCTGAGAAGCCCACGGGTTTTAAGAGACGCACCTGTTATGGGCACAAAATCCCAAACTCTGATGCCCACAAGAGGTGTGTGTACTGTCTTGGGCAGGTGCACATGGATGCTGAGTGCGATATATGCGCAGCAATTAATCCTCCTGCCCTTTCTGATCGCAGGAATAAATTAATTCTGAGAGATCTCTTACCTTCTTCTGGGGCTCAAGACCCTCCAAACCCTTGACCTCTAAAGAGCTTAAGAAGCAAGCCCTTTCTTCTTCTTTGGGGGCTTCATCTTCTCTGCCTGAGAAAAAGACCCAAAGTATCGGATCCAACTTCCTTGGATCATATGCAGACCAAATCTTCCTTGAATTCCAGAGCTTTTTTGAATCTGGCAGTTTCCATAACAGCAGATAAATCAGCCCCTCGGATCCAGTCTTCCTCTGATCCTAACATGTTGGATCCCAGGGTATCCTCAGATTCAACAGACATTATACTGAATCAGATTTCCACTGTTGAGCCTCCCTCGGACCCTAAGCCTTCAGATCCGAGGTCTCAGAGCCATACACCGATTAAAAGCAAGCCAACATCTTCAGCGTTGACTTCCCGGATTATACCTTCACCATCCAGAGCGAGGCATTCTTCAGTATCCTGTAGGTCTTCTCAAACCCTTTTTCAATCTGACATGGACAGGACGATGATGAGTTTTCTCAAAGCTCAGATCCAGATAGGGATTTTGCCATCTCTGTCCCATTCTGGATCTGTGAGAGCTCCAATGCCAGTGATTCAAGCTCCTCTTCTGATTTTACCTACAGTCTTGGAACCCCAGGACCCATTTTTTCTGAGAGATGTCAGTGCCAGTTCTGATGGGATGGCTCCGAGCAAGACTTGGCGAATCTGTCCATTGTCTTAGGGACCTTGGCCTTCGACAGCTCGAGGCCAGCTCTGTCCAGGTGCTTGTGAAATCTACTCTCTCTCTCCTCCTGCGGCTTTGGCTGTGAGGGAGGAGAGGGGTTTTTCCCCTTGTCCGTCAGCCTTCTGAGTAGCAGAGAAGGCTTTCTGTGGACCAAGAGATGTGACCCCTCATCCCCTGGGTCCTTCACAATTGTCATGTCATCTGAGCTTTGATTCCATCCATTCTGCCACTGGTCAGCCCTCCCAGGTAAACCTCCAGACTCTTCCCCACAGGGGGTCCTTGCTTCTTCCAACTCTTCCCCCAATCATTTCACAGAGAAGGCTCATTGGAAGAAAATGTGCAAGAGGAGGCACATGGGCTCCCATTTGGAGTCCTTAACTGAAGTCACAGATTTTGATGAAGGAAAAGGATCTCTTAGATCTCCACAGGACTACGTTTCATTTGGAGACATCCTTGAACTCCTGAGGCAAAAAAGTGGCTAGTCTTCCCAAAATCCTTCTTCAGAGGAGTTGGTGTTCCTGGAGGCTTTTGGGGTGATCCCATCTTCACCCTGGTTGATTCCCCCGGCAGACAACCTTATTGATCTGGTTTAATACTGGGCATGGAAAGAACTGGATACAGTCGCTCTAATCCCCAAGCATCCTGATAAATTTTTGAGCCCCCCTTCTGATAACTTACACTGATACAAGGATGTTCCAGTTGATGCCATTGTGGTGTCGGCAGCCACAAAAAAGGAGCTAGCCCAGGAGAGTTCCTCTGTTCATCCCCTGAACAAGGAGTCCCGGATGCTGGACAGATACAGAAATTGCTGTATGCCTCAGCTACTTTCGCGTTGAGAGCCTTAAACTATTTGGTACATTTTACACATCTACAGAGAGATCTGGTCAAGGAGCTAACCATCTCTCTGAAAGAGACCTTGTTGGAGGGGAATCTTAAAAAGGTTTCTCCCCAACTGATGACTCTTTTTCCCTGGCAAATTCCCGAACAAGGCTGATCTCACAGTCTGTGGAAGGCACCTCATGAGTAGCCAGTACAGGCTTAGCCATTAGGAGGCATGCCTGGATGCGGCTTTGCAATTTCGCAGAACCCTTCAAGGCGTTGTTCATTAATGCCCCCTTCAGTGGCTCCTCTTTGTTTGGACCATCAGTGAAAGAAATGCTTACCCACAGCAAGAAGGATGGGAAGATCTTATCTGCCATAGAGATCAAGTTTTCTACCCCCCAAAGAATCTTTTCAAGGAATCATAGGGGAGCTAAGAAACTTTGGTTAAAAAAAATCCCAAGGTACTTTCCAGGACTTGCACGGGGACACCTGTTCCAGAGGCAGAGGAGGAGGTTTTAATGGCAGGCTGGGGCCCAGAGGCAGAAGGGGGTCTTCAAAATCAGGGCTTTTGGGAACCCTTTTCCAATAAGCCCTATCAGTGCTCCTGCAGTGCTACCCGACTGCTCGCTTCAGGAGACAGACAGGGATGTCTGTCCCTGCACCTAGATGCCTGGACAAACATCACAATCAACAACTAGGTTATAAAAATAATATCCAGAGGTTATTATATTCCCTTTTCCCCTTCACCTCCAAGCACCAGGATGATGCTCCCCCAACATGAAACCCAATCAGAGGGAGCGCACCTTTCGAGAAGTTCAAAAGCTTCTAGAGGAAAAGAGTCATCTAAGAGGTCCCAACCAAACAAATAGGATTCAGAACATATTCCTGATTCTTTTTGGTGCCAAAGAAAACAGGGGATGTTATGTAGTCCTATCTTGCCTACATTCTTCACTTGTGGGTTCGGAGCCGAATGTCGGCTCCAACTCGGCCTATCTACTAGCTCGAAAGTCTTTGATTGGCTGGGCTAAGATGGTATCCCACAATACACTACTCCACATCACCAGATCTCGTTTGCCGCTTGTAGAGCTCGGTCGTGGTCTCAACTTGGCTGTGGCTATGTATTGAAAAAGTCTTTTTTTTGTGGAAAATTTTTTGCTAATTCTTGGCTAAAATAACTCTGTTATTCTATAGAGTGGTTCTTAGTGGTGTTGCTGCATTGTTATTGTAGTGTACGAGTGTGTTGTGTGTGGTATTCCTTACACCCTCGGACTAGGCCTGTTTAAATTAGAGGACCTAGTCCTCCTCGTGTGCTTGCTTGGTTAGTTTTTTTCTTAATTTAAGTTGAGAACCATTTTAATTAGAGGTTCTCTCCTGTGCCTGTGTGTGTTGTTCGTGTTTCTGCTTCTGTATTAGCGGTTTCCTGCCATTTTGGTAGCGGCTGCTACTGTTTGTTAGAATGTCTAAAGAACAAAAAGAACATAAGCCCTCGGGCTTTAAAAAGTGTACTAAGTGTGCCTATAAAATGTCTATCACAGATGGGCACTCGGTCTGTGTTTACTGTCTTGGAGCCATCCACCTTCAGGAGTCGTGCAGTTTCTGCCATGCCTTTAGTCCTCGGGTGCTCCAGGAGAGGAAAAATAAATTGATCCTAAAGGGACTGCTAAAACCGTCCTTTGAGGAGGATTTAGCTTCGGCTCCCAGCTCCCAGTTGAAGTCTAAATCCTCCAAATCCAAGAAGAGGTCGCCGGCTCCATCTATTGTTTTGGAGCTACCTTCTAAAATTTCCATTGTGGAATCTGCTTCCTCGGCTCCACCGACTTCGGGGCCACAGGCGGTAACTGTATTGACTGACTCTGCGTCCGCTCCGATAATTTTAGAATGGATTCAGAGCCGGTCGCCAAGTTTAAGGCAAGCTTCTCCAGATAGGAGGTCTGCTTCTACATCCATTTCCTCCAAATCCTCCAGGCTTTCCAATTTGGATGTAGATAGGGTGGTGCAGAGGCTCCTACAGTTGCTGGTGTTGGCCAGACTTTTCTCGGCTCTGACCCAGTCAGCTCCGGAGCCAGCTCTGTTGGTTGTACCTGCTATTCCTCCTCCGAGCTCATCCTTGTCATCGGAGCCGGTAAGTTCCACTCTGAGGGATGTTCCTGTGCCGGCGCCGATTCCCCAGTGGGGGTTATCGGTGCCAGCATCGGCTCCAACCCTGTCGGCTCCATCCACAGGGTTCGAGACTCGGGTCTCTTCCATCGGGCCCGAGGGGGATGTCTCGGAGCACCAGTCAGTGCCGAGCCTTCCCCTGGGCGCCTCGGCGGCGGGGACTCCGGTCTCGGTCATGGCCTTGGAAGGTGGTCGGTCCTCCGATTTGGGAGGTCCCACCTTCAAGGCTATGCAGAGCGTGCTGGCTAGGTCAGCTACTTCTGTCGGATCAGTCCTTCTGTCCCCTACGACACCGGCAAGAGCTTCTGACATCCACCTATCCTTGGACAGCAGGGCGCAAGGGCCTAAGGACACCCCCATGAGTGGTCCCCTTCTTTCTGAGGGGCCCTCAGAGTCTGTGCCTGAGGAACCCCCCAGAAAGAAAGCTTGCAAGAGGAAGCACATAGACTCCCAGGATGAGTCCCTCACTTCCGATACTGACCTCGAGGAGTCGGAGGGCTCCCCTAAGTCTTCCTCTGAGGATGTTTCGTTCTCCGATATCCTGGAGATCTTGAAACAAAGAGGAGACTGGCCTTCCAAAACCCCCTCCAAGGAGGAGTCAGTATTCCTTAAGGCCTTTGCCACCCAGCCCTCCGCCTTCTGGGTGTCTCCACCCTTCGACGAGCTCCTGGACCTTATTTGTCGAAGGGTGTGGGAGACTCCTGACTCTGTGGAGCCAGTTCCTCGATGCCCCAACAAATTTTTGTCTGCTCCCCAAGGGAAAGAATTTTTGACAAAGGGAGTCCCGGTAGATGCTATGGTGGTGGCGGCTGCCACACAGAAGGAAGTTGCTGAGTCTTCCTCTTCGGTCCATCCCCCTAACGAGGAGTCTAGGATGATGGATCAGCACGGGAAGCGTACACTGTCTTCAGTGACCTTTACCTTGCGGTCGCTGAATTATTTGTCTCATTTCACGCGGCTGCAGAGAGATCTCCCTTAAGGAGTTTGGAGATACTGTAATGGGTAACGTACCTGAGGCGGTGACTCAAATGGTCAACGCTCAGCTCTCTACCCTCAACTCCATTGCTAACTCGTCCATGCGACTGATTTCGTACGTGGCTGAGAGAGCTAGTAGGGCGGCTAGTTCAGGGGTGGCCCTCAGGAGGCAAGCCTGGCTACTCCTGTGTCATTTTGCGGAGGCCTTTAAGTCTTCCTTTACTGATGCCCCCTTCGATGGTTCCTCCTTGTTCGGGACCAAAGTCAAAGACACGCTCACCAGGTGCGAGCAAGAGGGAAAGACCTTGTCTGCCGTGGGAGTCCGTTTTTCCCTCCCATCGAGGCCTTATCCCAAGGCTCAGCGAGGGGGAAAGATGTGGTTCAAAAAATTGCAAAGGTCCTTTCCTACCGCACAGGGTGAGACCCCCCCGAGGCTGGGGAGGGGGGGTCATATTCAGGGAGACGTCGCCCCAGATGCAGAGGGGGCCCCCGCAATTCGGGGGACCGTGATTCCTTCCGCGGTTCCCCATACTCTCATTCCTGAGGGTGTGCCCGGCTGTGCTTCTCTGGAGCCAGTCGGGGGTCGAATCTCCCAGTATCCGGAAGCCTGGGTCAACATCACCCAGGACAGATGGGTATTAGGGATAATCGCCGGAGGTTACGCCATTCCATTTCACTCCACACCTCCTCCCGTCAAAAATATCCCAGACGTTCCACCCAGTCAAAGGGGTCAGGCAGCAACAGAGGTTTCTCAGCTGCTAGAAAAAGGAGTCATCCAACCAGTTCCCCCCAGACCAGATCGGATTAGGGACTTACTCGAGATTCTTTTTGGTGCCGAAAAGAACGGGGGACCTGAGACCCATTTTGGATCTCAGCCGACTTAGTCATTATGTACACAAGTCCAAATTCCGGATGGTCACACTACAATCAATTCTCCCGTTATTGGAAAAGGAAGTATGGATGTGCTCCATCGACCTGAAGGATGCTTATTACCACGTCAAAATGGACAGAGCATCCAGATGTCATCTACGCTTCCGGCTGGGAGCCAGGCACTTCCAGTTTCGAGCCCTGCCCTTTGGTCTTACCACAGCCCCCAGGGTGTTCACCAAGTGCATGGCAGCGGTGATGGCTCACTTGAGACGTCAAGGATTCCAGGTGTTTCCTTACCTGGACGACTGGCTCCTATCCGCCCCCACCAAGCATCTACTTCTTCAAAACAGAGATATTGTTATCAATCATTGTCACCAGTTAGGCATCACAATAAACTGGAAACAAAATGCCTTTCTACCCTCACTGCATGTCTTATTTATAGGAGCAGAGTTGGACACTATTCGGTTGAGAGCGTTTCTACCTATGGAAAGGATCACAGGGTTACAACAACAGCTTCGGATGATGATGCCTCTGGCATGCGTGAGGGCAAGACTAGTGCTTCAGTTACTGGGGACAATGGCATCCACTATCATGATGGCCCCGTTAGTGAGGTTGCATATGGGGATCCTACAGTGGCTCCTATTCGCCCAGTGGTCCTTTCAAAGACTACCACTATCCCATCCAATCTTAATCACAGGCAAATGCAAGCAGGACCTCAGTTGGTGGCTATGCACCAACAATTTAGACATAGGGAAACCCTTTGTTTCACCCAGTCCGGTGGCCACAGTGACCATGGACGCCTCCTGGTTAGGGTGGGGGGGGGGGGCATTATCTCGGCAGGATGGTCCAAGGCACGTGGCAGGAGCACGAGATAGACTTGCACATAAATGTCCTGGAGATGAGGGCAGTGCTCCTAGCATTTCAGGCAATTCAAGATGTCCTCCTCTTAGGGACTATTGCGATACACTCGGACAGTATGTCAGTAGTTTGGTATCTCAACAAACAAGGAGGAACCAGATTGTACCCACTATGCAGGGAGGCCATGAGAGTGTGGAATTGGGCAACGGCTTCCCAGCGGGCCTTGGTGGCAAAGCACATCCCGGGGAAAAGCAATGTGATCGCAGACAGGCTAAGCAGGGCGATCCTCACGCCCTACGAGTGGTCCCTGAACCGCCAGGTGGCGGACAGCATATTCAGCAAATGGGATCAACCTTACTGCGACCTTTTTGCCAGCCCTCTCAATGCGAAATGCAGTGACTACTTCTCGCTGATTCCCCCACCGGGCGGATCTCCAAAGGACACTCTGGCGCACAATTGGCCCTCAGGTCTGCTGTATGCTTTCCCTCCATTCCCCCTTATCTCGAGGGTGATCCAGAAAGAGCTATCCTTGGGAAGCAGATTGATTCTGATCGCGCCACACTGGCCTCGACAAGTATGGTTCCCCTTCCTTCAACCTTACATCGTGAATGCTTCTTGGACTCTGGACCCTTGTCCAGACTTACTGACACATATGTCGGGACAGCTCCACTCTTCCCTGGAGGCACTCCGGCTGACCGCCTGGCTACTCCACTTCCATCCGTAGTCAGGTGTCACGATTTTTCTCCTGATGTAGTCCATATTCTTTTGTCTTCTCATAAGCCGTCCACTAGGAAGATCTACTCTAGCAAGAGGAAAAGGTTTTCAATATGGGCCCAGTCAAAAGGTATTGACCACTTCACGGCTCCCATTGACACTGTTTTGGAATTTTGTCTCATTTATTCTACCAAGGGTCTGCCTCAGCCACCATCAAAGTTCAGCTAGTGGCTATTTCTAATTATCATGCGGCTTATGAACCTAGCTTAATGGCACACAGGCTGTGTAGAGCTTTCATGAAAGGTACTCTTCTCCTTCGTCCCCCTGTATCTCAACCTGTTATGCCCTGGGACCTCAATTTTGTTCTGCAGGCCCTCACTCTCCCACCTTTTGAGCCCATGGCTTCCTGCGATTTAAAATTCCTTACATGGAAATCTGCCTTTCTGATAGCTATTACATCGGCCAGAAGAGTATCAGAACTCCAGGCCCTATCAGTCAAGCCCCCATATTTGATATTCCATAAAGATAGAGTCTCTCTCAGACCGAACCCGTCCTTTATTCCCAAGGTGGCTTCCTTATCTAATATTAATCAGTTTATTGAGCTGCCGGTTTTCTTCCCAACTTCTCTAATAAAGCAGAGTACCAGTTTCATCTGTTGGATGTTCATAGGCAACTACGCTTTTCTCTACCCAGATCTACAGAATGGCGGAAGTCAGACCAGCTCTTCATTTCGTTCTCGGAAAATCGCTTAGGGTCTGCGGTCTCCAAAGTCACCATTGCTAGGTGGATAGCTGGTTGCATCTCCTTTATTTACCAGGCAGGGGGAAAGAGCCTGCCTTTTCCAGTCAGAGCACACTCTACCAGAGCAGTTTCCACTTCCACGGCTTTTCAGGCTAGGTTATCCATGGATGATATATGTGTGGCTGCAACATGGGCTTCTCCTCATACGTTTGTTTCCCATTACAAATTGGATGTGGTGTCCAGGGGCAGGTCATCTTTTGGCTCCACAGTACTCAGGAGTATTTTCCATTGAGCCACCCAGGATGTAGGTGCTAGGGACGCTGTCCCACAAGTGAAGAAAGTTGGCGAGATAGGACTACATAACATCAATTAGTTATGTACTCACCATAACACTAGATGTATGTAGTCCATCTCGCCTCACATTCTTCATTACCCACCCACCGTCCCCCACGCCTGGAGGATTTGGAGGATCCCCTGGTTTACTTCACGTCACTAGTCCCTTTGGACAATTTGTTGGACCTCGTTGTCATGAGTATGTGTGTGTGTTTGGGCGATAGATATGATTTTTCTGTTGGCAGCAAACTAGATCTGGGGATGTGGAGCAGTGCATTGTAGGATACCATCTTAGCCCAGCCAATCAAAGACTTTTGAGCTAGTAGATAGGCCGAGTCAGAGCCGACATTCGGCTCCGAACCCACAAGTGAAGAATGTGAGGCGAGATGGACTACATACATCTAGTGTTATGGTGAGTACATAACTAATTGATCTACAACCAATACCGGATCTCAGCAACCTCAATCTATATGTCAAGAAGCCAAAGTTCCAAATGGTTATGGTCCAGTCTGTTCTGTCACTTCTAGACAAGGATGATTGGATGTGGTCTATAGATCTCCAGGATGCATATTATCGTATCAAAATGAACAAATGTTCCAGGAGACAGTTGTGCTTACGGCTGGGGGACAATCATTACCAATTCAGAGCACTGCCCTTTGGTCTCACTACAGCCCCCTGGGTGTTTACCAAATGCATAGCAGTTGTTGCAGCTCACATGAGGCTGAAAGGATTCCAGTTGTTTCCGTATCTAGACAGTTGGCTCCTTACTGCACCATTAAGGTATCATCTGATTCAGGCCAGGGATTACCTGCTACAGATCTTCAACTCCCTAGGCATTTCAATAAACCTGACAAAGTCCAACCTGATTCCTGTGCAGAATCTAGAGTTTATTAGAACACAACTGAACACCCACACAAGTAGCTTCCTTTCCTCTACACCGCATAACTTCATTGAGACAGCAAGTCCAGGAATTATTGCATCTTACATCTCCTCTGGCCCATCTAATTCTCAGAGCCTTAGGTTCTATGTCAGTGGCCACCATCCTAGTTCCCTTAGTCAGATTCTTTATGTGAGTTCTAAAATGGATCCTAGCTGTTCAGTGGTCCATTCTGTCACCCCTTATCTGCTTCTATCCCACTAACTCATATTTGCAGAAGACATCTCCTGTGGTGGATACAGTTGAACAACCTATTGCTGAGCAGGCCATTTTCTCTTTCCCCTCCAGTAGCCACAGTCACCACAGATGCTTCCCTTTTGGAGTGGGGGTTCATTACCAGGGAAAAATTATCCAAGGCACATGGTCGCAGCATGAAACCAATCTGCATATCAGTGTCCTAGAGATGACAGCAGTCCTTTTAATGTTGCAAACCTTTCAGAACATTCTCCCTCTAGGCACGATTGCAATTCCTACAGACAACATATCAGTGGTCTGGTATATAAACATACAAGGTGGAAACTGGTTTTACCCTTTATGCAGAGAGGCCATGAGAGTTTGGGAATGGGCAATCTATTTCATCCACTTTCTAATTGCAATGCACATTCCCAGGAAAAGCAAAGTGCTAGCAGACAGCCCCAGCAGGTCCATTCTGAATCCTCACAAGTGGTCCCTCAGTCAAACAGTAGCAAATCAGATTTTTTGCCGTTGGGGCCAGCCTTGCTGTGATCTCTGCTTTTCCCTGAACAAATGCAGCAAGTTCTTTGCTCTGATTCCCCCAAACATGGAGTCACCGAGGGATGCTGTCACCCACGATTGGCTCCTGGGTCTCCTTTATGTTTACCCTCCCCTCCACTTGATCTCGAAATTTCTACAGAAAGCCAGCAGTCTGAAGTGCTCAGTTATCCTCATTGCCCCCTTCTGACCTCATCAGGTGTGGTTACCCTGTCTATGGTCTCACCTAAAGTATCCCCCATGAATACTGGATCCCAATCAGGACCTCATCTCACATCCATCAAAACATCAAAAACCCAATCTCCACACTCTCAAGCTAACCGTATGGTTTCTCTACTTCTAGTGATTATAAGAAGGTCCAGGCTAGCCTCCCCAGTTTGTGACATAATCTTGGCCTTGCAAAGACCCTCCATAAAAATGTCTATAACAGTTAATGGAGAGGATTTACTATTTGAGCATCGAAGAAGAATATTGATCCCTTTGCAGCTCCTACGTCATCTATCCACCTTTTTCAGAGTTCTCTTTTTCGTGATCGTGCCAGTTTCTCTGCTATTAAGCTACAGCTGGCCGCAATTTCTAGTTTCCGTTCAGGAAGAGGGTCTTCCTCTATTTCCTCATCAAAGTTATGCAAAGCCTTTATGAGGAGTATTTTCTTGTTAAGTCCTGCAATTAAAGATCCTTCCAGTCCTTTGGACCTTACCCTCATCCTTCAAGGCCTCACTCAAAAACCTTTTGAACCAGCAGATAGTTGGGACCTGAAATTTCATTGCTGGAAGACAATTTTGTACGTAGCTATCACATCAGCCAGGAGGGTATCGGAATTGCAAGCCTTGTCAACCAAACCTCCTTACATCATTTTTCATAAAGACAGAGTTTCCCTAAGAACTAATCCATCTTTTATGCCTAAAGTGGCAACAGAGTCCAACATTAATCAGTCCATTCAGTTGCCTGTCTTCTTTCCAAGTCATTCAAACAAAGGAGAATACGTTACATCTTCCTAATGTTCATAAACAGTTGCGTTTTCTATCTGCACAGAACAAAGAAGCACAGAAAATCTGATCAACTCTTTGTATCATTCTCTGCTAATCATTTGGGACAAGCAGTATCCAAGATTACTTTAGCTAAATGGATAACAGATTGCATTTCTTCCATTTATTCCCAATAAAGGATTGATTTGCCTTGTTCACCTAAAGCCCACTCTACTATATTCATGGTCACTTCTAAAGCTTTTTCTGCTAGGACATCTACTGACAAAATATGTGCTGCAGCCACTTGGTCTAAGACTCATACATTTGTTTCTCACTATAAATTGGACATTCTCTGCAGAAGCAGGGCATCCTTCAGCTTGACAGTGCTCTGGCACATCCTTCCTTAAGGGCCACCTATGAGTTACGTAGCTGGGGACTCTGACCAAGTAGTGAGGAAGGACGATAAGTACAACATCAGGTTTTGAAGTTATGTACTTACCATAACTTGGCATCTGTGTTGTCCATTTTCATTCTTCCTCGTGTCCCACACTTCAGTCCACCAGCTTTAGTATCTTTGAAAAGATACTTTGAGGGATTCAGAACCCATAGGTTCATGGTTAGAGCTCCAGAATTTCTTGTTATGCTTTGTTTCTTTTTCCAGGGTCTACGGCTATCAGGGCAGCAAACTCAAGCTGAGGAGTTTGAGAGATGTGATGCATTATGGGAATGGGAGGTGCTTGAGACTTGGATCCTAAGTCTGGTGAATGCGGCTAAATCAGATACGATGTTGGATCCAAAGACCCCGTAGTGAGGAAGAGTGAAAATGGACAACACAGATGCCAAGTTATGGTAAGTACATAACTTCAAATTATTTCCCCTGGTGAGCCAGTTCTGTCCATATTAAAAAGTGTGCTTACAACTGCTTGCTGTTCATTTAGATAAGTAATGTATCAGTGCATTAGGGTGTGTGTGTGTGTGTGTGTGTGTGGGTATGTGGGTGTGTGTGTGTGTGTGTGTGTGTGTGTGTGTGTGTGCGTGTGTGTGTGTGTGTGTGTGTGTGTGTGTGTGTGTGTGTGTGTGTGTGTGTGTGTGTGTGTGTGTAAGCACTGGAGTTGCACAGTGCTGTGCTGTTTTCCACATTCTGTTCAGTGCTTCTTAGTGCATTGAGCCAAATGTACCATGGGAGATGTAGTACTTATAAGTGTCAGTTTCCACTGTGTTTATGGTCACTGGAACTGCATATCCCACAGAGATGTACTATGCCTACCGGGACAGCAGACTATCACACATATATGATGTTTGCATTACATCTGGTGTTCTTTCACTTAAACAGCAAACACTAAAGCAGTACAACTGGAATGTACTTAGAACAGTGCCATTAGATACTGCTGTAGAATACTTTAGTAACATATTCTTACAGACCTTAATTAATGTAGTACCAGTACATAATAAAAGAGTGAAGTCCAACCCTGCACCATGGCTAACAAAAGAAAAAAAAAACTCTTGATAAAAAGGGAAAACGCCTGGGAAACTGGTTTAAAAATAGAACTCAAAATGCCTTCCAGCAATTTAGACATCTTAGAAACATTGCAAAACTCCATGTCAAACAGGACAAGCAAACATAATATACTATCCTACTAGACAAACATCAAAACATTTTTGGTCATCACTAAATAAACTACTCCACCCTGGCAAGAACACTGCTTCCTCTCCAAAAGCAAACAATGCGGTAGACTTTATCCTCACACAGTTTATTTCATATTTTATACAATCAATATTATCTCTTAGACACTAATATATCTGTCCCACTCTCTCTACCCCTTTCTAACCAAATCCACCCACAACTGTTCAATTTTAGCCCAGTACCCACCTCACTCATAATAAAATTGCTCATTAAACTAAACTAAAAACTACCTCTGTAGCTGTAGACCAAGTACCATCAGCCTACCTAAAAATGGCCACAGCAGTCATAGCCTTCCCTGTTTACATACTAATTAATAGGTCCTTAGCAGAAAGATACTCCCTATCACTGTGGAAAAAATCTACATCATACCACTGCACGAAGGTAGCGCATCTGCAGAGTTTAATAACTACAGACCAGTAGTGATTCTGTCTCCTGTCTCCAAAATATTAGAGAAATGCATCAATATACAGCAGATCTAATACCTAACCTCAAATAACCTGCTCTCAGAAACACAACATGGCTGTAGGCCCCAGCACAACACCATTACTCCTCCACTACATTTTACCAGTGTAATAAACCAATATAGAAACAATGGTCTGCTTGTGTCCACCATGTTCTTAGACTTGTCAAATGCATTTGATATTGTCTCGCACCAGTAACTACCCATTCAGCTCTTCTCAATAAGACTTTCACAAAACTCCTTGTTATGGTTACTTAGTTACCTGTCTGGAAGGCAACAAGCAGTTAAATTACAACAAACCTACTTATCCTTTCAAACAGTTAGTATAGGTGTCCCTCAGGGCTCTATCCTGGGTCCTCTCTTATTTAATATATTTATTAATAATTTCCACACCTCCACTCACCATGCTAGTTTAGTTCAGTACGCAGATGACTCAGCATTAATAGGTCTACTTTCCTTCACAGAAAGCACAGGTTACCGAAACTCAAATTGCGGAAACCAAATCTCCGAAATGTCAGTTTAACAAAACATCAGTCTACAGAAGCACAACTCTATGAAACCCAACAACTAAACAAAAATAATCTTTATACACGTTTGCAGGGGGTAAGCCCCCCTGCACCTCCTACACCCCCTGAAATTATGTATACAAGTCCAAAATCGCACTAAAGTGGGGGAAAAGGGTAAATTTCCTTATCTGCACTGTACTGCAACCTACATCAAGAAACTCCAATTGCTGTATAACATCCATTCCCAGTAAAAAAAAAGACAAAACACTGAACCTGTTCTTGTACCCGATTTCAGAAGTGCTGATCGTTATTCATAGAGTTGTGCTTCTGTAGACTGATGTTTCATAAAACTGACATTTTGGAGATTTGGTGTCCGTGATTTGAGCTTCAGTAATCTGTGCTTTCGATGATGAAAAGTAGACCACATTAATATATGTAGTCTCAACAATAAATAAGCTCCAAGACATTACCCCCAAACCTTTTTTCTCTGTAGAAACCTGGCTCAATGAATCAAAACTCCTACTCAACCTCAAGAAAACTAAGTTAATGCTTTTTCCTCAAAGAGTTGCCAAACTCAAAAGCAATCTTTCACTATAAATTCAGCAAATAATACTGTCATTGAAACTGTAACTCACAATAAACTTCTAGGCATTATAATAGATGACAGTCTCAAATATGACCAGCATATACTGCACACCATTAAATATTCACACCAGAAACTAGGCTACCTTTATAGGATCAATGGATTCCTTACAGATAGTACAAGAAAAAGTCTAGCCACCACCTGCTTACTGCCAACTCTCTTATACGCTGCTCCTATCCTAACAAACTTAATACTCAAAGAAAGAAACTCACCTCCTGCTACAATAAAATAGATAAATTTGCCACCAATCTGCTATGGCTTAAAGCAATTAAACTGGCTTGAACTGCACAACTATCTAACATATTCACAACTAAATACAACACACACACACTCATTCATCATATTGAAAAATGCCCTGCACTAATAAACATATTACTGCCATACTGTCCAGCAAGGGATCTCTGTTCTAGTAACAAATTCTTACAACTCACAAATAAGTTAAATAGCCATCCCTAAGTGAACCTCTTTTCCTGGCCATAAAAATTTACCTAACACTATGGACAGCAATTTCCCACAGTTTCTCCAGCCAGCTTGGTCGCCATTGGCATCCTGAGGATGTGTAGCAACTGCCTCATGTTCACCAACAACCCTCTATCCCACACAAACTCTCAACATGTGAGAGATGCAGCAATACTAAGAACATCGAATCCATGCTCTCTCACACACCAGTCAGTACATATGACAATGAGCGGGATGTCAGTATGCACACCTCACCTCCTACTGCACCCAAACCCACACCACACATACCTACATTCGGAGAAGTGCTCATCAGAAACATACCTGAACACCACAGACCTCGCAAACACAAACACAAGCATGCTACACATAATACTTCCTCTACAGAACACAATACACATAATAGTTCACTGACCATTGTCTCACCTGTCAAGCACTTAAGGCAAAACACAAAATCAAACATATTAGTCATAGGTGATTCCATCATGAGACTCACAGATGTCCCTCTCACCAGGCTGGATAAGGAAAACGTCACTGTCAGCTGTCTGTCAGGTGCCAGGATATGCCATATCACATATGCACTCAAGTCTCTCTACAACAAGAACTGTTATTGACGCTGTCATAATCCATGTCAGTGTGAATGACTTGAGACATACCTCTCTGGACTATATGAAGAGAGACATGACTGAACTCTTGGAATATGTGTCTCAGGCAGGTATGTTCCCAGCCTTAAGCAGCATTTTACCCTCACCTAGAATGATGTCTCAGTACAAACAGAAAATGATTAACTTCAATAATTGGCTTAGTTTCTAGTGTCATCCTAAGAGGATCCAGAGTCTGTCAGCTTACTATGACATGATCAACATACATCAATGCTTTTCTAGAGATGGTCTTCATCTGTCACTGTCATCCCCTGGGATTTCAGCTACTGGCTAAGGCTCTTGCCACCCCCATAGTGCCTTTTTTAGGCAATATCTCAAGGATAAAATTCCCGACATAAAAACTCCATGTAAAAACAACCTCAAGGTTATGCTGCTAAATGCTAGGAGTCTTAACATGAAACTGCACTTACTGGAAGCAGTCCTTGTAGATCAGTGTGTGTGATATACTTTTAAGAAACTTTCCAGTCAGCAGGCATGTGCATATACGTACTGAGCACGTACAAGAAAGAGTGCCATTTTGTAGAGAGCAGCCAATGTGAAAGCATGCATTGTGTAGTAGTCAGTCAGTTTGTGTAAGTTTAATGTTCCTGCTATGCATCCTGATGTGTTTGTATGTAATAAACTACTTAAATGAACACCCAGCCTCATCATCTTGTTCAAGTACTCAAGAAGAGCGACATGGTATCAGAATGGGATCCAGTCAAAAACCATGAGGCGCACAATTAATGTTGGAGGAATATACAGGAGTGGATCATCCCTACTTCTCAAATTACTCGCAAACAGGTCAGAAACGAATTCCAGGTACTAAAACTCACTTAAATGATTTTATACTCAACGAATATAAAACAAAGCACTCGGAACACTCAAAACTAATTTATAGTTAAAAGAAATGTCCAAAACTGTGACATATTGATAAAAGTATTTGAAATAGTTATGAAAACATTTGAAACAATATATGAATTGCATAAAATGTGTAAACAAGAGAAAACTACCATATTTGTTTCGCTGTGTGCTACTTTTTCACATTAACTAAAGCTGTTTGAAGTATCCAAAGTGTGCAAAATGTTGACAAGTATGTGCAGTATTGTAGTACAGTTATTTTGCAAAGCACAGTCATTTCAAAGAGATTTTTTGCATTTGAATAATATTATTACAAGTACCTGGTGTGTGTGCATGCTGATACATAATTACAAGGGCCATATTTGCACTGTGTTTAAACATAATTTGTTGGCATGGCAGAAGGATTTTGCAGACCAAGTCCGCTTGTGTTTGATAACAGTATTGCAGGAAATTAGAGTGTGTTTGAACAAGACTACAATATTTTCATACAGGCTGCTTTTTCTGACAAAGACACATGTACAAAGGCATTTATTCTGCTTAATTTAGCTGGTTAAGAAGCCATTGAAAGAGTGCATTCATTTGTGCATGCACCTGCTGTGTATGCAGGGGAGGGGGAAACCACCATATAGTGCTTCTGTGTGAAACGCGGGAATGCCTTGAGTGCTTAAAATGTAAATTTAGAGAAATGTGTAACCCCCAAACAAACATTGCAATAGAAAGGCACTTATTTTACACAAGGGATCAAAAGCCTGGTGAAACTTTTGCAGCATATATAACGTGCAGATTTGGTGATCTAAGAGATGAGTTGATAAAAGGCAGCATGTGTGTGGTATTTAAAGATGATGCAGTGAGAAAGATTTTACTTTGAGACAGTGATTTAACTTTGAATAAGGCCATAGAGATTTGTCAGATATATGAGCTTACAGAAAAGCCAATGAATATGCTTACAAATGAGAAATGCATGCTTCCAGTGCCTTCCAGTGTTAATGTTGATAGCATGCAGCACGTGGCTAAGACAAACAGGCCCAAGGGTGGGGCAGCTTCAGTGAAACCCAGAGCATTTCTAGCAAGTTCCAGGGCAACTCCAGTAAAATCCAGAGCATGCTCAGTGAAACAGAGGGGTGAGTCAGCAAAATCGAAAGGGCTCATGGTTGCTTCCAACTCTAACACTAACTATAAACCAACGAAGTTAGCTGCATTACCAAACTTTATTGTTAATCTTTGTAATTGTGGGAGAAATCATGAGTCTAAAAGAGAAAAGTGCTTAGCTTTTGGTCAGCTGTGCTACAAATGTAAAAACTGGAATAATTTCAAAAGGTTCTGTAAGTTAAAGGGGGGTAAATTAAAGAGAACATACAAAGAGGCAAGTTGATCAGCTAGAAAGCTGTGACCCTACTTTTTATGTTAATGGTATTACTGCTTGGTGAAACAATCATTGCAGTAGATTTCTGGGCAAAGAATGAAGTATTTTGTACTGTTCTGATTAATGGGAGACCTGTAGAGCACAAAGTTGTGCAATGTTATGTCAGCAGAAATGTTTGCCAAAGTGTGTTCTGGTGAGAAGCTTGATCTGACAAAGTGTGTGAAAGTTGTTGCCTATGGTGGTGAAGAAATTCAAGCCAAGGACTCAATAGTGCTTTCATGTTACTCTGCTGGAAACAGCTGTGACTTGCAGTTTTACATAGTCAAGAGACTCGTGCAGTCATTATTAGGCCTCAGAGACAGTTTGTAACTGGGACTGCTTTCATTTAATAAGGATGTCCACCATGTAAGCTTGAAGGATAACAGCTCAAATTTCACCCAGACTATTTTTTCTGACTATGCTGATCCTTTTGCAGACAAACTAGGCAAACTCCCAGTTGTGTACTGTGGATCAGAGCGTGTGTATGTACCTTTAAGAAGCATTTCCAGATGTAGCACGTGCATATAAATACCAAGCACTTGCTGGCAGCAGTGCCATTTTGAGAGAACACCCAGAGTGTTAACATGTATGAGTCCAGTAGTCAGTCTGTTTATAAGTTTAAGTTTAAGTTACAAAGCCTAATTTCTGATGTGTTTGTGTGGAATAAAGCTGCTTGAACAGAACCCATGAATGTTCGTCTGTTTTATCCTGACCAGACGAGCAACATGTACTCCATGAAGTTAGACCCTGAGGTAAGCCTATTTATCAGACCAGCACGGAAAGTTCCAGTAGCTATGCAGAACAGAGTCAAGGCTGAGTTAGACAGAATGCTGCAGCAAGGAGTAATTTGTCCAGTTGAAGAACCAACTGAATGGGTATCCTCCATGGTAGTAGCTCATAAGAAGAGCTCAGATGATATTAGAATATGTATTGATCCAAGGGATTTGAACTAAGTACTAAAACAATCTCATCATCCAAAGTGCACAGTCAAAGAAGTCGCTGCTGTTATGCCAAATGCCACTGTTTTTTATGTCTTAGATGCAAAATGTTCATTTTGGCAAATTTTGCTTGAGTGAAAATCTTCATTGCTTACCACTTTCAGTACACCATTTGGAAGGTACAGATTTTTGAGAATGTCATTTGGGATAAATTCTGCCAGTGAGGTCTTTCAGCGTGCAATGGAGCAAATTTTTTTTTCTAGATATCCATGTGCTATAATAGTAGATGATATCCTTGTAGGAGGCAATGGCAAAGTTCTAGAAAGAGCTTGTGAAGTGAATCTTAAGTTGAATCCTCAGAAATGCAAATTCAAGCTACAAGAGGTTACTTATGTTGGTCATTTGTTTACCAGTTTAGGCTTACAACCAGATCCTTCCAAGCAAACAGCAGTTCTTGAGATGCCAGCTCCAGACAGTGTCCAAGCCCTACAAAGTTTTCTTGGCATGGTTAACTATTTGGGAAAGTTCATTCCAGGTTTGAGTCAACTTTCAGCACCACTCATAGAGCTGACATGCAAAGATGTAAACTGGTCCCGGTTAGAACAACACCAAAGAGCATTTGATGTCCTGAAACAGAAAATTGCCAGTCCACCTACTTTAAGATACTATGATGTTCAGAAACCAGTAACTCTTTCCTGCGATATTTCCAAGTTTGGTCTTGGTGCAGTCATTCTTCAAGAGGGTAGACCAGTAGCCTATGCATCGAGAACTTTAACTCAAACCAAGATGCAGTATGCTTAGATGGAGAAAGAATTCTTGGCAATTGTGTTTGCATGCTCGAAGTTCCATGGTTATATTTATGATTGACCTATTCAAATTGAGACTGGCCACCAGCCTTTATTCACTATTTTGAAAAGGCCAATGCACACAGCTCCTGGTAGATTGCAATGCACAATGCTCAAATTGCAAAAGTACAATTTTAATCTTGTTTACACAAAAGGCAGACTTCTTTATCTTGCTGATACTTTATCCAGATCGCCTAGGAAAAAACACTGAACAGGAAGAAAATGAGAAACCTGATTTTGAAGTCATGGAAGTGAAAAAATTTTCTTCCACATGTCTTGATGAGCTTAGAACTCACACAGCTTCAGATGCAGTTCTGCAGAAGCTCAACCACTTTATCAATCGAGGATGGCCATCAAAGCAGTCTTGTTTGCCAGTAGATGTGCATCACTATTTTCCTTACAGAGATAAGATTTTGATGGAAGATGGTATCATCATGAAAGGTCCAACAGTAATTGGTCCAAAATCTTTGCAACAAGAGTATATTAAGATCTTGCATTGTGGCCACCCAGGAACTGATTCTACCAAAAGAAGGGCAAGAGGTCTAGAATTCTGGCCTTCTGTGTCAAAAGATATCGAAAAGATACTGTCATCTTGTTCTGTTTTTAATAGTACTAAACTGCATGACAAAAAGAACCACTTCAGTTAAGCCAGATTCCTGAACTACAGGGGAAACAGGTGCTGACTTTGTGGGAACATGGGCGGAATTCTTGGCTAGGCTTATAAGGGCCTCCGGGC